>NC_068993.1:61582390-61586056 GCF_001194135.2 Octopus bimaculoides | reverse complement strand
ATATATTATTTATTTACCGGCCACAATGTATGTATCAAAGCGCTACTAATAGTTTTCTTTATATATTGAGAAAACTCAAACATATTCATTAGGCGCAAATCACATATCATAACGAACTAAAGAAACTGAATAAGAGAAGAAACACGAAAAAGTTGAGAAGGCAGCATATAGAAAATGCAGACAGGAAATAACGTGTATGCTTGTCAAGAGCAGGGCTCATTAGCCACCAACGGAGCCGCAAATGCAAAATATAAGTTAGTCCTAGAGCGCACAATGTTCTCGAAGATCTGCAATGGTCTTCCTCGGTCACGAGTGGACGGCCATCATCATAAAGTATCCGTGTGTGTGTATGTGTGTGTGTGTGCGTGTGTTCACTGAAACATAGTTGTGACATGGCATAAGCTTACTTGAATTAATATACTGGCCTTACCTTATTTTCTTTTACTTTATTCTTCCCTCTTCAATAACAATTCCTTTAGCGACCACTTATTATATTTCCAGCTTTCACTTACCTCATATTACATATAATTTAATTCTTGTTGAATTAAATTTATATACTTACTTTATCTGCTTTATTTATTCAGCCTATTTATTTACTCCACTTTATCTTATCTTATTTTATTTTATTTTATCTAAATACGTTATACTTCACTCTATTTGAATTTAGTGATAATAAATTAAATAAGATTTGATTTCTTCCCAATGAACATAGATTTTCAATATTTTTATATTTTTTCAGCTGACACCATTATAACCAGTTGAAGTGTTTACCCCTGATCTCTCTACTCCTCTACTTCATACCCCCTCACCTCCACCCTTATACATCGAATCAGCTCGTTTCTCTCCATTTATGATAAAAGTCATTCCGTATCCTCTCACTGCAATTCCATCTTGGTTCACTGAACTACTTCAATGAAAAATGTTCCGTAACAACCACAATCGCCACCTTAATAGATTTCTTGCATGCAGTTGGTGGATAACGACCAGGTTGTGTTTGACGCCTTGTAAGAATACATAAACCACGGATCTGACTTTATTGTTTATTTTCATTCAGTTTTCTCAACGCAAAGGGACGGCAACTAACATATTGGTGTTCGCTCAACTATTGTTTTAAAATGGATTGTGTCCCTTGTTAATTTCCCTCCGTTCTTATATTAAGTCACGCGTTTCTCGTGCATCTGTACAGGATGAGTCTGCTAGACCTAGTAACAGGTCTTTATTAAAACTTACAAATAACTCTCCACACCAAAAATCAGAATAAACATTAGTCCTCGAACAAATGTTTTAAACAATATTATTATATCATCATAACCCCAGGAGGCGAGCTGACAAAATCGTTAGCACCCTGGACAAAATGCTTAGTAGCATTTCGTCCGTTTTTACGTTATGAGTTCAAATTCTACCGAGATCTACTTTGACCCTAATCCTTTAGGAGCCGATAAAAATTAGTACCAGTTGAATTCTGAGGTCACTGTAATCCACTTATCACCCTTTCCCAAAATTGCTGGACTTGTGCCAAAATTTTAAAAACCATTTTCACATTATAATCCGAGTTTCTTTTTTTTTTTTTTTTCAAATTTCGAAATTTGTCCTCCGAATTTGCTCAGCTAGTTTCGATGAGATTCGAACTTGAATGCAGTGAGATAAAACATATTGAAAGGCTTTCTATGCGACACTCTAATGACTCCTCCGATTCGCTGCCCTTTGTTCAAACAATCAAGTTGTATCATATCCATTCTATGCTTTGTGTTTGATGTGCAACACCAAATAGATCCTGCATAACTGTTAAAGAAATTACTCTTTAATTAACTTTTGAAAACATTAACTATTATAGAAATATGTATTTATCCATTGCATATGTGGTCAGAATTAAGTTAATGAATAGTTATATATTTTATAAATAAATTATAATTTTAATTTTATGAATAAATAATAATTTATAAACGTTGCAATTGCAAAACAGAATGCACATTTGACTTTGTCAAACGAAATTGGAATCTGCATAATTATAATCAAACAGATGTTGTTTTATATTCGTAATCTAATTTGCTAATACTTAAATTATGCATGCTTTCCTTCATTATGTAACGTTAGTCTCCCTCAAAGGACTACCCTGTCTAACATATGTAATATGTATTCTTTCGCACACTCACCTATATTTAAATCATTTCGTTCAAAATTTTACCATATTGGCAGCCATTTTGGAGGAGGAGATGAGTCGATTAGATCAACTCCAGTACGCAACTGGTACTTAATTTATCGATCCCGAAAAGATGAAAGGCAACGTCGACCTCGGCGGAATTTGAACTCGTAATGTACCGACGAGCGAAATACCGCTAAGCATTTCATCCAGCTCGCTGCCTTATAATAACAACAACAACAACAACAATAATAATAATAATAATAATAATAATAAATACATATTTTACCTGTAAATTTGCGTGTGTAAACTGGGAATGCATACAATGAGCTTCTATGCCCTACGTGTACGGAAAACACTCGGCGAGAAATGGAAGAAAATTTGAAGAAAGAAGAAAAAAGCAACATAATAATAATCTTTTCTACACTACGCACAAGCTTCGAAATTTCGGGGAGTGGGTCAGTCGATTAGCTCGGCTCCAGTTCGCAACTGGTATTTAATTTATCGACCCCGAAAGGATGAAAGACAAAGTCGGCCTTGGCGGAATTTGAACTCAGAACGTAAAGATTGACGAAATACTGCTATGCATTTCGCCCGGCGTACTAACGATTCAGCCAGCACGTCGCCTTATAATAATAATAATAATTTCACCGGTACTTAATTGACAAAAATTACAATAGTGCATAAATTATCAACATACCAATACTAAATTACTATAATGTTCTGTTGAATTGATAAGAAAATTGGAAATGAAACCAACTCGACTGTTAGATTAAAAACATTAAGGCAATTCAAAAATGTGCCGATTGCCATATTCATAATTGTCACCACTCGTGTGATAAACAACTATTCTATGTTCATATGATACTTATTTAATCAACTTCAAATTGATTAAAACGTGAAGTCGACCTTGGCGGAATTTGAACATAGGAAGTAAAGTCGAAAGAAATGATGCTAAACATTTTGTCTGGCATGCTAAGAGTCCTGCCAGTTCGCCGCCTTTTTGACAGTTCAAATGAGGATAATGCCTGTAAGTAATATTGGTTTCAAATTTAGGCACAAGGCTAGCAATTTCGGGGGAAGGATAAGTTGATTACATCGACCTAAGTGCTCAACTGGTACTAATCCATGAGAGGATGAAAGGCAAAGTCAACCACGGCGGAATTTGAACTCAGAACATAAAGACGGACAAGATGTTACTAATCGTTTTTTTTTTTTCTGGTGAGGAACACACAACAAAATCATAAACATTGAGCTACGTTTTCATCTCCTTCAAGGCGGTGCCCCAGCATGACCACAGTCAAATGACTAAACCAAGTAAAAGACAAAAGATAAATTCAATTGGCATTGGAAAGAAACGAACGAATTTATCTGAAAATCCAATACACACACACCCACACACACACATACACATACACACACACACACATACACACACACATACACATACACACACACACACATACACACACACATACACATACACACACACACATATACACACACACACACATACATACATACAT
>NC_068993.1:61576383-61582152 GCF_001194135.2 Octopus bimaculoides | reverse complement strand
TATATATATATTATGTATACGAGAATTTGCTTTGGGGTATGAAAATGCACCTGAATCTAAAAAACGTGTACAAATATGTGTGTGTGTGTGTGTGTGTGTGTGTGTGTGTGTGTGTGTGTACCATTGTTAAGCAAAAAAATTGTCGAAACTAGTTTGGTTTGTGAATACTCTACCACACGCATTTTAGATTCAAGTGCATTTTCAAATCCCAAAACAAATTTTCATATATATATATATATATATACATATATAATCCAAAATTTAAAGGAGTAGAACAGGTAAAATGTAAGCTACATATATTTCGTAACCAGCTGAAGCTCATTATGCAAGTATTACGTAACGAATTCTCCGCAGTGTAGCTTGTCATCAGGTTGAAATTATATCAATGAAGTTTACACTGCCGCAAGGAATTCCATATGACTAGAAAAGTCAATAACAAGAAAAAAAAAGAAAATAAAGTAACTTTAAACAATCAATGAACGCTTTTGTGCAAGGTGGAGGGTGCGGTTAGGGGTCAAAGGGGAGAAATAAAAAGAAAAAGAAGAGTAAAAGCAGGAAAAGATTTGCCATCGTTATGGCGAATGTCTGGATATGTATTGAGGCAATAAAAACTTTATCAACAAAATGTTAAAGATAGATTTCAGTGGAGCGCTAGTGTGCAGTCTTCAAGAGTAAGCAGAGCGGGGCAAAGGTCGCCTAGTCCCATAGAACAAAAGGCACCAATACGCATGCTCGCATATATACCCACACGAGCACACACACACACACACATATAAACACAAACACACACACACACATGTATAAATATAGGTTAGAATAGATAAACAAGTGGATGTTCATAACAATACATGCACTTAACCACACATATGAGGAACACAAAGACATGTCGATAAGTATATACATACACATGCACACTCTCATTCACGTTTACACATATACACATATACAAGATATACAGGTGTATACGCAGATAAGGAAATACGCACACATACGCACACAGACACACGTCTACAGAAATAAACATATATACATGTACAGGCCCACATAAACACGCACACACACTTATATATATACAAACACATATACGGATATGTCAAACGGACGCATATCACATATACAAGCATATACGTATATATGTACTCATATACATATACACATACGTACACGCACATGTACATATATACACATGCACACACACACACACATATATATATATATATATACATCCATGTATACATATATATATATGCATATATTATTTAAAAGAGTTCCAACTCTGTCTGTTTCTATGTTTTATTTATATTCTTATAAAATTAATGTGGGATATAGAATATGGAATATATAATATAAATAGTAAAATGAAATGAAGTATTGAATGTCTTATTGAATATATGAAATATTGAGTATTAAATATAGAGTATAAAATATATAAGGACTAGTATACTTTCCTGCCTCATGGCAGTTATCAAGGTCACACGTATGCATACATACACGCAAACACATACACAGAAATGTTTATACACACATATATACATACACGCACACATATTCATACATAAATTTAAAATTCAAATAAGTTATCATTCTCTATAAAAAAAAATAATGATAATGTGGCCAGTAAACATAACCCAAATATGCAAAATATAATTTTGAAAAATGTCAGGATATAATATGTATCTGCTTGAAAGAGAAGTTAAAACGCTCCAAAACCACGCATCTCACTATATTTATTTTTATAATTTGTATATATTTACTATATATTTTGCTTATTTGAATTATGTTTGCGAGCCACTTTAGAATCCATTGATATTCTGGTAACGCTAACTGGATTTGAGTGGATTTTAAAAGAAAACGAAACCTCAACCATTTGTTCTTACTTCGCCTCTCTTATTTTACCATCAATGACATTTGGGCACCTTGTCAATATTTTTACTTTAACTTCCAGCTGTATCATTTTGGGAAGGAATACGTTGTCTGATCATTAGTAGGTTCAACGTTCAATGTTTTTGTGAAGTTAAATCTGTGTTTTTTTAATGCGTATAAGAAAACGTGCGCTGCCTGAAATGCACACAGTTTACCAACTGCTGGAGATCATTGTGCAGATATTTCTGCGAGCGTTTATATGTACAAGACATTAGATAACATTTTATATCTTCAAGGTGTAACGTAGAAACTGAGGTTGTGTCTACACTTCTTTTTATATTTTTCTAAGACGTAGTCCTGCTTTACTGAATTACGTAGAATCTTATTTATCGTTAGACAAATAATAAATCGGGTGCATTTCAGGCGGCGAGCTGGTAGAAGCGTTACCACACCGGGCGAAATGCTTAGCAGTATTTCGTCTGCCGTTATGTTCTGAGTTCAAATTCCGCCGGTGTCGACTTTGTCTGTCCCCTCTGTGTTTAGCCCCACTCCATCCCCCGCATGGGTAATAAATAAATAATTATGAACATAGTTTTCTATCCAAGATGCTCAATGGAAGCGGCGTGCAATTAACATAACCATCTATGAATCATACTAATTGTATATACGTCATTGAGAGGCGATAAAATAAATCGTAGCAGTTCCACCTTAAGATGGCGTACTGACAGCATCGGCAGAGCGTCGAATACAAATGCGTTGCACTAATCTCTCCGGTTCTCTAATCTCCAATTTCAAAATACAATCGAGGTCATACTTTCGAGGTTGAGAAATAAAAATTGCCCGTCTTCATCCAGAGCTTTAAAAGACATTTTAAAATCTAATTATATAAATTCGAACGTTTTACATTCGAAAGAAAATATGCAATTCATTGACTAAAGAGTTTTAAATGGTCAGTTGGCAAAATGACATTTTCTTATACAACTGTGAGGGTGATAGAAGCGACATCAATATTTTGTTGATAATTTATTAAACCACGGTTTATTCCTTCAAAATCAGGCCTTGTACTGCTGACTCAAAACAAATCGAATATTTAATGCATTTATTAGACAAAATGTCCAAAAGAAAATATGAACTCATTTGATTTTGCCTCCAAAATTATTTATTGTAAAATATCAGTTGAGACATTTTAAAAGTGAAGTTCTGAAATGTATTTAAAAGGATAGTTCTTCCAATTTCTTTCCATCGTTACTGGGTTTTTTACTAACACAATATTGTGTTTTCCAACTCTTCAGATCTTCAAGAGTTTGCGATAAGTCTCTATCCTGTGTTTCTGGCAATAACAACAGCAATAATCCCGCTGCTACCGAAAGGACGCCGTAGATACTTAGAGGAAGCCATTTTACATAGGAGGAAAGCTAAAGAATGAACGGTGCGAATATACTGCCGATGCGGGAAAACAATGAAGTTGTACCTAAGCCGTTTACTCTGAAAACAAAAGTAATTTAGATCAATTTAGATACAAGTATTTCTAGAATTCTCCTATTAATCATTTGTTTTAATAGTTCAATAGTTTCGAATGTTCAATAAAACACTTCAAAATAAAAGGAAATATATAAAGAATTGATCAAGTTTAATTGGTCAGTAGCATTGAGAAATTCTTGAATAGAATTAGCTTCCTATTCGGAAATTATTAACGTTGTATTAATCCCGGATATTACACGGGCGAAGTATTTTTCATGTATCTACAAAAGCTAACCATCTCACCGGCCTACATTTTCAAAGACATACAGCAATAATGGTTCTCTTGATTAGTTAGCATTTAGTCACTAACACAAACACACACACACACACACACACACACACACACACACACACACACACACACACACACACACACACGCACACACACACACACACACACAAACACACATACGCATATGCATTTACAGAAATGCATGTCCACGATTTAACAAAAAAGAAAAATACTGCAAATGGAGAAGCATGAATAGGGATTGAATTACAAAAGAATGAGACGTTCGTGTAGTTACGTCCCCTTAGATTTCAGATGTCACTTTAACTGAACTTACTTTCAGTAACAATGAACAGTGTTATCTCCCCTTACAGTTCATTGAAACATTCACATTGACTTTAACGTCTTAATAGTTCTACCTCAGTTACCATTTATAACCAGCAGGTTTTTGAAGGAACTAGTTTTTATCTATTTCAGGGTTAATATTTAAGTACTTATATCTGTGTCATAATTATCAATATCGTGTGACAAAGACGCAGTATAAGAGTTTTGATTCCCTTCGATATAACTCGACAAAAGCAAAACAAACACTCGGCTGTTTCCGTGATATATATATATATTTGTGTGTGTGTGTGTGTGTGTGTGTGTGTGTGTGTGTGTGTGTGTGTGTGTGTGTGTGTGTGTGTGTGCGTGTGTGTGCATGCCTCTATGTAAGTGTATGTGCATATACGTGTGTGTATATACACACACACACACTTACACATGTTCTATGTGGATGATATTTTCGACCGAGACGGTACAACCTCATTTGATTCTGCTAGTGCTTCCATTCCGTGTATGTACATATACTTACTAGATTATAGACATTTAGCAATGGTTTCGCCCATTGTGTTTTTGAATCAGTTATGCTCGTTGTGTTAATGATATCTAAGTTGTGAAAGGGTACTCAATATGACGTTAGGGATCTTTTTTAAAACGGGGGCCACATTTTTCATTAACGAAACACTTTGAAACTTGGAACACTGGTAGAATGTGTCATATAAAACATCTTTTTCTCTTAGTCTTCTTTTAAAAAAAAGAAATCCCTAAGTTATTCCATGTTAAAGTTGTCGTATTTCTGTAATTTCAACCAATCACTGACGTCCATTCAGCCGATATACATTAAGTGCCGACTACATAAACAAACGATTCTGAAACAATTCTATCGGTGATAGGGTTAGGGTTAGGGTTAGGGTAAAACAGCAAATTTAAAAAGAAAAAAGCAAAACGAAGCTATGGAAATTAAATGCGCTTTACACCGCTTAATCAGCCAAAGGAGTAAATATAAACAACTGAATACTTATCAGTGATTGGTTGAAATTATCGAAATAAGACAATTTTTTACATGAAATAAATTCGAATACAAAAATATTTTTCTGTTCTATAACACTAAATAAATAAGTATACGAAGTTTGAAAGTCTTTCGGTACCAAAAACACTACGTAAAACATTAATGAAAAATGTGGCCCCCGTTTTAAAAAAGATCCAGTGTTACAGCCGTGAACATAGCCTACCCAGGAGTAAAGTTTTTAATGTATCCGCTCCTTTTTAGAAGGGCAGGCTCTAATTTTAGCGAAAGTTCCGACATGGCGAACACCCACGTAGGGTTTACGATGTAACTGGAGTTAAAATTTGATGCTATTGGCTTTCATATGCTTACCCTCTTTTGGTCAGGGTATCTTATAGAAAATGGCTTACAGCGGACAATAAAATACCCATACAACAGCTGAGAACAAATCAAAGAAGAGGAAAACAAAAACGAGTCATATCATTTATAGTGACACACAACCCATGTCACCAGCATATCTTCAACATTTCCAAAGCAAACCTTCCAATCATTGCTCAAAGTAATGGTTCTTAGTAAAAGGCAAAAGTGTGACCTTAGCAACGAAGACCAATCATGAGTTGTACCTGTATTACAATGGGTCAGTCTTATCACACTCTGTGTCACGCTGAATCTCCCTGAGAACTACGTTAAGGGTACACCTGTCTGTGGAGTGCTCAGCCGCTTGCATTTCAATTTCATGAACAGGCTGTTCCATTGATTGGGTCAACTGGAGCCCTCGTCTCGTAACCGACAGAGTGTCATGTCAGTATATATATATATATATATATAT
>NC_068993.1:61571651-61576273 GCF_001194135.2 Octopus bimaculoides | reverse complement strand
ATATATATGATTGACCGTTGACTGAACACTATTCAATTTTTTTTCTCCGTGTTTTTCTCCTTGTCTCCGTATTCTTTCTGTTGAAGAGCGTAGCTCGAAACGTCAAAGACTTTCCGTATTCCCGAGCGTCATACTAATATATCCTTTTGTTATTTACACCACCTGCCCTCGTCTGTTGTTATTATTTGTTTATTCTCCCATATATATATATATATATATATACAGACAAACGGAGAGAGAGTGAAAGAGAAATACACATACACGAACGTATATATACATAAACATAACATGCGTATAACAAAATATTGTAAATACAAACGATACAATAATCCTATGCATAATATTTAATGAAGTATTTAATGAAGTATTTGCTAATTAGCTTCAAAAGTAACACGAAATCACTTGGTTTTGTTTTCAAAATGATTTATTTTAAAGAATCAACATAGAAAATTATGAAACTAGAATTCCCTAATAAATTCAAGCATATACAGTTTATTTTTGTTTGTTTGTTTTTCCTTTCTATTTTATCGTAACTCCTCTTCGTTTTCATCACTATTTCATTTTTTCCACGCTTTCAAATCATCAAATGTTTGAGGTAGATCTCTGTGCTTTGTTTCTGGTAGACATAACAGCAATAATCCAGCTACCACTGACAAAAGGCCATAGACACTTAGAGGAAGCCATCTCACGTAAGATGACAATTGAAGGATAAAAGGTGCAAAAATGCTACCGAAGCGGGCAAACATTGAAGCAACACCTAACCCATTTCCTCTGTAAAAAAAGAAGAATTGTGATTAATGTCCACGTATTTCTAGTAGCGTTTGTCTGTCACTCATTATTGATTATTTTTGTTTACTCTATAGTATTGAAAAATAGGAATATTTTCTCACCAAAAAAAAATACTGCTTGAATATTCACAGATATGACCTGTACAAAAGTATTCCTCACACATCAAAAACAGTCCAACCATCACACTAACTTTTATTAGGGCGGCATATAAAAATGTTTCTTTTTAAATTGTTATTTTTTAAGTCATTAACAGAGCAGAAATCTATGACATCTTTCTGTTCTTTCAATCATAGCTACAATATTCACTGCTCTTGTGAATATTGCTAGACTAAGTTGTAGTAACCTCTCATTTTATTTCATCATGTTTGCTAATGTATTACTATATACTTCACCTTCTGCCCTCTACGGTCAATGACAGATTCATTTTATAGACATTCAGCCTTTTTCTGACAACGGTTTGTTTCACAGAGAAATGCAAAATCTAAGTAAAACAAGTAAATTGTCCAAATAGAGGTGAAATTCAGGATAAGAGGTGAAGATGTATCAACGGTGAAAGAACAACCAGTAAAGAGTCTCGGCAGATGGTACAGAGATTTACTAAATGATAAGAAACAAAGCAAAGAAACACGCGATTTAGTGGAACAAGGACTAAAGGCAATTGACAGAACAACATTACTGGGGAAATTGAAATGTTGGATACTGCAATTTGGACTGTACCCAAGGATAATGAAGCTTAGAGTCACGTGACAGTTAGCTCGTGCTAGCTCCTGGAGCCTACCGGCGAGTATTTAAAGGGAAATTTGGCAGGATGGTCATTCGCTCGCTGCCATCGAAGAAACCAAAGAACAAAAGACCAAAGAAAAAGGAGAAAAAAAGTGCACTCAACACAAGAGTTGAAGACACTTCCGAAAGTGAGTGAGGGGCACCACGTCGAAAACGGTAGAGGAGTAGGGGCCGAAACCGGATGTGGTTCCTCCTGATGATGTCTTTAGTCACTGGGTCCTATAAAGGAGCTGTTGAGGTAGCAAACCACGAAACGTGGTTGGAATTCCACTTGAAATGGGGAACTGGATATTATATACTGAATTGCCACGACCCCTACAAGCGACGAGTCATTATCTTTAGTTAATCTAGTTTATGCAAAGTATCTTTATGTGTGCATCATTGCAACTACATTTCTAAATTATCTAGTGTTAAACTGGGGTGATGTTCAAAAGGAATTTATGTATCATTCACTCATTGCTTTTTAATCTGAAGATAAATACTCCTGTTGTAAATTACTGCGTATTGTGATCGTCTTAATCAATATCGAGAAATTCGAACTGATCAATGAATAGTGACAGTTTGATGAGGTGAAAAGAAATTAGAGTTATGTTTTTGCTACAGACACACTACTGTAGCATCACCTATCTACACTCAGAAAACAGCTTAGATTGATATCGACTTGGCTAATTGTAATGCTCACATTTTCACAGAGATTTGAAAAAAACTTACCGAACAACAGTCGGAAATATTTCTGCAGATAAGAGATAAATTGAAGCAAAAGCTGCGGAGATTCCAAACTTTCCAAGAATAACCATTGCCAGAGGAAACCAAAATGATCCTAAATTCAATAAAATCAAAGATTATTACCGAAATATATTTTTGACAGATATTACATTTTAGCATCATGCTTGTTAATACGGGAAATACATTATCATTTAGCAGAAGTTCTTCTCTACGGTATATTTTTGATTCAATACTTTGTAGTTAAAAGCTCCTTTTTAGCCCTTTACTGTGATGTAATATAATTGTGAAGCCTTTTATTGAACATGAAATTATTCAAGTAAAATTGATGCAAACACCGTAATTTCTGCCATACAAGTCGATGTTGTATATCGTATAAACATATAGAGTAGACATTCAAAGATTGTCACTATCTTTCCAAATCAAGTTGCATTGAATATTTGGTCCTCCAAAATTGTAGTGGTATATAAATTGGCCTACCTTTTGGAGCTGAAAAATTCGACTTGTATGCCGGAAAATACGGTAGTCATTTTCAATAACATATAATCAGATAAGATGACGTTAATTTCCAATGTGTATAAAATATAAAATGAGTGTTATGCATTACCTTCGGCTACAAAATTTGAGACGATGCAGTTCAATCCACTAAACGTCATAAAGAAACTAATAGGCTTTCGATGATCAAAAAATCTAAATAAATAGTAAGCAGATATATGGCTGGGAAACTCCACGAGTATCATTAATAAAAAGTTTACATAACGATTTCCAGCCATATCAACAGAATTAAGGGTTACTCCGTAGTAAAGCATACTGATCACGCACCTGTAAAATAAAACAACTACATATTACATAAATAAATATATGCTCTTTTCATTTGTATTGCAAATGTTGGATTTCATTTACCATTAAAGAAAATATTTTGAGGGGTATTTTTTCTATTAAACATTCAAATATAAAATACATTAGAGTGATGTTTATATATTTCATAATAGACGAAAACATGGATGTGGGGCGAAGAAGCTCGCTATGTAACCACCTGGTTTCGGTTTTAGTTTCCTTACGTGGCACATTGGATAAGTGTCTTGAACTATAGCCTCGAGCCAACCAATGCCTTGTGAGTGAATTTAGTAGACGGAAAATGTGTGGAAGCTCGTCATATATATATATATATATATATATATATATATATTGCTGGCCTTGTGCCAAAATTTGAAACCAATATGATCATGATCAAATTTTATTCTATGATCAGTTACAATCGCTGCTGTGCAGTTTGTTACTATAATACACTTTGCCATATTTCATGCCTCAATCATTTTATTATAAGAGACATGGGCAATCTTTCTCAACTGCATCACTTCAAAATTTCAAGGTAATTTTTCGTTTTATGTGCCATTCATAAAGTCCCGTGGGCCGCAGTTTGCCCATTACTGTTTTACAACTACATTGAGCATTAACTATGAATTTGATTCGTAATACAAAAACTCGTATTGCTTTTATAAAATTTTTTGGTCATCCTCATAAATTTTCTGACAAAATGTTGTCCGGATTGCTACAAATCGCAGGCGTTGCCATTGCTTCAAAATGCATTTCTTTGAAATCTCTTTTAGCTCTGCAATAATGTTTAAACTAGGATAGCCTTCAGTTCACCTGAATATTTTACAGCAAGTAAGGCGACGAGCTAGCAGGATCGTAAGCACAACGGGCAAAATGCTTAGCAGCATTTCGTCCATCTTTACGTTCTGCGTTCAAATTCCGCCGAGGCCGACTTTACTTTCTATCCTTTCGGGATCGATAAAGTAAGTACCAATTGAGTACTGGCGTCTATGTAATCGACTTATCCCCTGCCTCGAAATTACTGGCCTTGTGCCAAAATTTGAAACCAACATTTACAACAAATAGAATAACACCAAAATGCGATCAGGCGTCTAAATACATGGTAGATATTTACCAACTAAAGCAAATATTAATCGTGATCGTAGCCATTTGGACCGTCTTAAATAGATCGATAAAACTATAAGTCTTTTCCGAGGACCATCTTCTTTTGACCGGTTTTCTTTCTTTCGTTATATCCTCCCAAAAAACATTGAACACCTCCTGATGATCGAGATTATTTTTCATCATCATTTTCTCAAGAAGTTCTTTTGTTTCTCGAAAGCGTTTCCTGCCGATAAGCCACCTTGGAGATTCGAGAAGACAACTGAAACATGTTTTGTTAGAAGAAAAAAAAGCACTTTACATAGAGTTTGTCAAAAATATGAATTCTACTAATAAATTTAATGCACATTAATATTGTAGTTATTGCAGGCAAATAATTACATATATAT
>NC_068993.1:61567143-61571328 GCF_001194135.2 Octopus bimaculoides | reverse complement strand
ATATATATATACATATACTATATGAATGACAAAATGACAAAACTTAATTATGTTTATTAGCTTGCAGTTATTTCTGCTATAAGGAATTGTACACCCAGAGCTTTAACATGAAGCGTTCCTTTATTGAAACAGCGTTTAAATATTAAAACACTTCCTCATAGCGGAAACACCTGTATACTAATGAATGTGGTTTTAAAATTCCTATACTTATATTTTGCTTATATATAGGATGTGAAGATGTGAGAATGGCAGTGAATCCATTCTACCTCACCACCGGGACTTAGTAATGCCGTGGGTGTTTTCTGGTTTCAATTTATCCAAAACCGCAAAAGATGCAGAAATGTCTCTCGTAAGTTGAAGGAAAAATGAATAACGTAAAGTCAAATTACGAAAATGCTCAGAACAAGTACTTTTTCTTTTTCTTTTTTTTTTTTTTGGTAAATTTAAATCGAATAAATAGAAGAAATCTGCCGAGAAATTGAAGAATTTAGTCTCATTTTGTATAAGAAGAAAATGAAAAATATACTTAACTCACTTCCAAAGGAAACAATTAGCCAGGGGTAGAAGACACACCGTCAATTCTAAATAATGCCAGTTAGGTATGGCATAGGCGAACGCTGGTAAAAGCATCGAAGTGAATGTATACATGGACATATGCACAAAACTAAGAGGTGTACGGTACCTTGAAGGGGCAAATTCTAAGTCTGTGAAATATAAAATAAACATAAATGCAACAAGTACTTTTGAGTTCTGAAAAATAAAATAATGGGGAAATATTGTTATATAGATGAGTTAAGTTCGTCTGATAATTAAAACAGTTAATTTCACTGACAACTAAAATTTTAATATCAATATATCTTTACATAGGTGCACATTCAAATACACATATGTGAGTGTATGTGTGCTTATTTTTAAGAATGTGTATATCAATGCACAAACAGTCACAGGCATGGCGTTGTGGTTAAGAAGTTTGTTTTACAATCATGTAGCTTTAGGTTCAGTCTTGAGAAAGTGTCTTCTACTTTAGCCCTGGGTCGACCTTGAGAGTGAATTTGGTAGGCGAAAACTGTGTTGAAACCTGTCCTCTGTGTGTGCGTGTTTGAGGGTTCGTAGAATCGTTAGCACGCCGGGCAAAATACTTAGCGACATTTCGTCCATCTTTACGTTCTGAGTTCAAGTTCTGCCGAGGTCAACTTTGCCTTACATCCTTTCGAGATCGATAAAAAAAAGTATCATTTGAGCTCTTGGATTGATGTAATCGACTTACCCTCTCTCCAAAATTGCTGGCCTTGTGCCAAAATTTGAAAGCACTATATATATTATGTATATTATATAAATACATATACATAATATTATAACCAATCTGTTTATGTACACACCAAATCTTGTAGTATCGAAGAACATACTAGTTTGCATATTACATCATTTAATATCCTTTAATATCAGACGCTTGTCAACGAGGAACCAAGATATGGTTAATATTAATAAGATTAAGCTTCTACTCTGTTTTATATGATTCTAAGTCCTTTGGCTACTGGAGATGATGTTAGACAATTATTGTGCTGACGATGGCTTTTGAGCAAGAAACACAGTGTCCACGGTTGTCACCTTATCTCCAAACAATAAGCCTGTCCTTTTCCTTAAAAGACAAGCTTAATGTGCTGATTAAACAACCAACCGGTTGTTTGTAAGTCAAAGTCCTTTCGTCGCTATTCGCGAATTCTTGAGTGGCTGCTATTCGCAACCTCTTCAATGGCATACTATCTTCCTTCAAGGCCTGCCTTAAGTATTTATTTATGCTATTCATTTTAATCAATATTTCTTCGCTCATATTGTATTTATATATGCATGTATGTATGTATATATTATGTACGTACGTATGTATGTATGTATGTACGTATGTATGTATGCATGTATGTTGCTTATGTAAGTTATGAACATGCGCATATATGTACACGCGTATATATAATATATATTATATAATATATACCATAAAATAAATATTATAATGTATAATGTGCGCATGTTCTATAGATATATGTGTGTTTGAGTTTTGTTGCATAAACAAGAGAAAAATACACTATTCAAATAAATCCATATAAAAGTTTGCGGGGAAAATATTTTTTTGGAATAACTTACTGAGTGCATAAGTACTGATTGAAATACCCATAAAACCAGAAGCTTGCATACAATGGAAAATCATAAACGCGATGGATGATGGCATGAAGATTTTGCTGATTCCACAAACAGCAAAGAATGTGTTCGACATAAAAAAAGTAAGTTTCCGACCAAATCTACACGAAAAACAGAAATGTAAATTAATCATTGATACGTAAATGTAAAAATTAGTTAAGTTCTACTAAATCCGACTTAGTTCGAATTAGTAAATGTATCATTGACCGTATTCTACCCCTGGTTAGAACTAACCCTAAGCTTCTGCTCTGGAAATGCAGAGGAGACGTCATCACTTGGTTTCACTCTCTTCATAATAAACAATACACCCATTTCATTCAGTTTGACATCTCAAATTATTATTCATCAATATCATCAATTCTCTTAAATAAAACCTTAATCTTCGCCTGAAAATATGTTTCAAGTTCCCGATCTGACATCAATATCATTCTGTACATTATTTACATTATTTACATTATTTATAATTGACGGAATTTTGTCATCATCTTATTTGTTGTTAACACAACGTTTCGGCTGATATACCCTCCAGCCTTCATCAGGTGTCTTGGGGAAATTTCGAACCTGGGTTCTCATTCCTAAGGTAGTTTTCGATGTAGTTGTTATTATTATTATTATTATTATTATTATTATTATTATTATTATTATTATTATCATTATTATTCAGGTCACTGCCTGGAATCGCACTCGGAATCTTGGGATTAGTAGCCCCGCTCTTAACCACTACGCCATATGCCCGTATGGCTATAGTAGAAGACATACTTTTTCGTCTGTCTTTACGTTCTGAGTTCAAATTCCGTCGAGGTCGACTTTGCCTTTCATCCTTTTGGGGTCGATAAGTTAAGTACCAGTTGCGTACTGGGGTCAATCTAATCGACTGGTCCCATCCCCCAGAATTTCGGGCCTTGTGCCAGAGTAGAAACGAATACACACGTGATGACAACACAGTGAGCTGACAGAATCGTTTAGCGTACCAGGCAAGCTTTTTAGCGGCATTACATCCGCCTTCACGATCTGAGTTCAAATTCCACCGAGATCGATTTCGCCTTTCATCCTTTCAGGATCAACAAGACATGTACCAGTTAAAAACTGGTGTCTATGCAATCGACTTATTTCCTTCGTTCCTCCTCTAAAATCGCTTGCTTTGTAACAAAATTTGTAACCAACATAGACGTGGTGACAAGGCAGAATCGTTAGCATTCTGCGTTCAAATCCCGTCGCGGTCGACTTTGCCATTTATTCTTTCGAGGTCGGTAAGACAAGTGCCAGTTGGACACTGGGATCGATGATATCAACTTTCCTCCTCCTCTAAAATTGCTAACCTGGTGCCAAAATTCAAAATCAATATAGACGGGATGAGTTGTCTTGTTTGTCTGAGCTAATACTACACCATTTCTAACTTCATAATCAAGAAGAGGAAATATCAGCAATATATTTCATGCACTCAAGAAGATATTTTCTTCTGACGATGACTGATTCTACTATTAAATGGAAATTATTCTCGCACACTAAAGGAAAGAACTCTGGTAGAATGCATAAATCATGAAAGTGACCAAAATCAATAACTATAAACTGAATATACATTTAAGACTGAATATTATGTTTAAGAAAAATATTTATTGAAATATAGCTTACCTATCAGATAAAACACCAAATATGATTGATCCAATAAGATAACCGACAAAATAAACGGACTGCAATGTGGATTTTAACCATTTTTTCCCACACACTAAATCAAACTATAACAAAATAAATATGAAATAGATAATATTACAAAGTCAAGATTATTGCTCAATTTTGCTTAATTTCAACGTGTACCATCTGTAATGTAATCATCGTTATTATTTTTCATTTGGTTAGAAAGTACAGAATGAGATCACTTCCCGTTAATTATACTTATATCGTGGCACTCCGTCGGTTACGACGACGAGGGTTCCAGTTGATCCGATCAACGGAACAGCCAGCTCGTGAAATTAACGGACAAGTGGCTGAGCA
>NC_068993.1:61550113-61567133 GCF_001194135.2 Octopus bimaculoides | reverse complement strand
TGATCCGATCAACGGAACAGCCAGCTCGTGAAATTAACGGACAAGTGGCTGAGCACTCCACAGACAAGTGTACCTTTAACGTAGTTCTCGGGGAGATTCTGCGTGACACACAGTGTGACAAGACTGACCCTTTGAAATACAGGTACAACAGAAACAGTGAGAGAAAGTTGTGGTGAAAGTAAATGCATATATGCATGTCTGTATATATGTATGCTTTAGAGACATACACGCGCGCATGCAGAGAGAGAGAGAGAGAGAGAGAGAGAGAGAGAGAGAGAGAGAGAGACAGCGACCGACAGACATAGATAGATAGATAGATAGATAGATAGATAGATAGATAGATGTAGAATTGATTCATGTATTTGCTCTGTGTATCAGAAATATGATTTCTTATGAAATAATCATGCTTTTCCCGATTATGTAAGCGTAATAAGTCATTGGAAAATAACGGTTTCGCTGGTAACGTACCTGCAATATACAGACGGTCAGTAGCAACGATGAAATAACGTGACATTACCTCTTGTTTTACAGTAATTGCTTCATTCTTTGACTCACCTCGCTTACAACTGTAGAAAAATTCTCTGTTAGAAATTTCCGTCCATAAGAACATGGTATTTTCGATAAATTGACAGTTGACGTTGAACGAAATATTTCAGTTAAAGTGTTGTTATACAGAGAACAGTGATCGTCTTCAGGTTGAAACAGTTGTAGATATTCATTCTCTGTAAAAGCTGCAGGAATTGCTGAAGTATCATAATTTGGAGGATAGCACACGAAAGGAACATTTGCAGTAATAAATGCTAAACTCATTGCACTCATCACTGTAAAAAGCCTTGTCGCAAACAAAAAAGTGTAGAACCAGCATTGGAAAGGTCCAAAGCCACATTTTTCTATTAGTTGTGTGATATCCCGCTGTGAAAAAGCTGAAATATGGAAGATGAATTCCAGTTATTCCATCATGTTAAACCGTTAATCCCTACACATTTTTTCTGTCTCCGATTTTTCGTTCTCTCCCTATTTTTTTCCCCCTCTCATCCCTTTCTGTCGAAGAACGTCGGCTCGAAACGACAAATACTTTTCCTTTCTTCCTGAGCGTCAAACTAATACACCTCTTTGTTGTTTTCTTATCTCTCTTCATCTTTTGTTTTCTTTAAATTTGAACTAAAATTAAACATCATGTTTCTGGCTGAATATAAATTGCAACACAAGTCAAAATGATAAGAATTCATTTAATATTTGTTACAGTAAAACATGTACCTACAAAAGTATGTGCGGTAATCAGCATTTGGAACTCAATTAAATTACGTTGAATACTCTTCAGAATATTCTTCAGATGAGATGTAAATCAGATAATAAATTATGGTATTGATAGAATTGAGCAGCAGGTTGAAACACTAAGCTAAACGTCTGAGAAATATTTGAAAACAAAATACACCTTGTTAATATAACTAGAACATTTTATTCTTTTACTTGTTTCAGTTATTTTGACTGCGGTCATGCTGGAGCACCGTCTTTAGTCGAGCAAATCGACCCCAGAACTTATTCTTTGTAGGCCTAATACTTATTCTATCGGTCTCGTTTACCGAACCGCTAAGTAACGGTGACGTAAACACACCAGCATCGGTTGTAAAGCGATGTTGGACACACACACACACACACACACACACACATATATATATATATATATATATATATATATATATATATATATATATATATATATATATACGACGGGCTTCTTTTCAGTTTCCGTCTACTAAATCCACTCACAAGGCTTTGGTCGGCCCGAGGCTATTGTAGAAGATCACTTGCCCAAGGTGCCACGCAGTGGGACTGAACCCGGAACCATGTGGTTGGTAAGCAAGCTACTTACCACACAGCCACTCCTGCGCCTGTATTTAAAAAAATATATTTATAAGTCAGTAAAATTTCACATCTTAATCAGGATCCGGTTATATTAAAAATAATTATTTACGTGTAATTTCTTCTTTTATTGTTTTTACTTCAGATTCTTGAGTTTCATCCATGTTAAAAAGAGAGTTTGCCTTAATTTTGCCTTGAAATCCCCAATTCTGTTCTCCTGTAAGAAAATATTTGAAAGAGACAAAACAGCAACCATATTAATAAAATTACTCATGTAAATTAGTTTATTTAAAACTAGCTGAATGACTCGGCGTTGTCCGGGTTACTGTTGTTCTTATTCAGGTTAGTAAACAATAATTATAAAGATATATTTTTTCTCATAATTATTTTAAAATATCTGAATTTTATTTTGAAATGTCCAAATTGTAATGATACTAGAATTCAGAACTGGAAATCCGTCGATCTTGACAGCTTGTTTAATCATTTGGTTAATCAACCAGCCAGGTGTTTGTCAGTCTTTCCGCTGACAAATTAACCGAGTGATTAAACAAAGCAATCGACTAGTTTAGTTAAATAAGTAACCAATTGGGCAACAGTAAAGTGAAGCTGTACTAGTGCGTGTGTTTATTATTGGCATAATGATCCTCCTGGGATATAAAGAAAAATGTTTCAACAAGGGATTCACATTATTATTATTATTATTATTATTTTATGGGTTTTTCCACGTGTAACCTTTCCTTTTTCGAAGCGCCTCCCCCTTTGGGAGTTCTACTTATTTATTTATCTATTTATTTATCTATTTATTTATTATATCTTTCTCCGTTTTCTTCCTCTGTTTAGACGAACTTTCCTACCTTTTCGGACAAAACCTTTTGTAACCTTCGTCCTGTCTTTGTACTTATATGTTTTTAATTGATATTAGCCCTTGTGGCCAATAAAACGAATTAATTATTATTATTATTATTATTATTATTATTATTATTATTATAACAACAACAACAACAACAACAACAACAATAACAATAATAATAATAATAATAATAATAATAATAATAATAATAAAAAAGGCAGCGAGCTGACAGACTTGTTAGCACGCCGGGTAAAATGCTTAGCGGTATTTCGTCTATCTTTATGCTCTGAGTTCAAATCCCGCCGAAGTGTACCTTGCCTTTCATGCTTTCGGAGCCGATAAAATAGGAATTATTCAAGCATTGCGATCGATGTAATCGATTGGTTCCGTCTCGCAAAATTTCAAACCTTGTGACTTTAGTAGAAAGGATTATTATTATTATAATTATTATTATTATTATTATTATTATCAATAAGCAATACATAAATGATGCCGAATTACATCACATAAATAAAGTTGGTGTTTGTGTCAAAGAAAACAATTAGATCATATCATGCGCGCGGGGGGGGGGGGCGTGTGTATGTGCGCGCGTGTGTGTGTGTGTGTAGTTAAAGATCTGCTGACCCGTGAGTATGTTTGTTTTCATCAACACCATACATTTTTTGATTAGTTTCTCTTCATTTAAGAAAGAAAAAAAAGAAAAAAGAACCCGGGTTCCACTGACAACAAAATAATATTTACCAATATGTCCTGCTCCAGAATGTAATAAGCCATGCAGACGTTATCAATCCAGCTGTCAGAATACATCAAGTATATCGTAACACCGCTTCCCATTGCTGCAGTGAATGGCCTTGATGTGGTTTAATCAGTTTTCAATTATGTAACATACAGCACACCTATGCGCGTGCGTGACTGCTTGTATGTACAGTAACCCCTCGCCATATCGCGGTTCACTTATCGCGGTTTATTATTTAAGCTGACGTCGATTCTTCCGTGGTGTTGTTTTGCATTTATAATAAAATAAATATATGCAAATTATAAAGACAATAAAAAAAAATATACAGTAGAGAACTGTTTCTACTTCGCAGATTTTCACCTCTCGCGGGGTGGTTTTTGGAACGTAGTAATCGCGATAGTCGAGAGATTACTGTTTGTGTGTCGATATGTGTGCGTATATCTGACTGTGTGCATGCGTGTGCGTGCACGCATGTCATAGTCGTCTATGTGTATATGTGTGAGCCACATATAGACAACCATATGCGCGTCTATTTATGCATGCTTGTCTATCTGTGGCTACTTTCAGGGCTTCAACAAGAAGAAATCGTTACCAAGGAGACTAAAAACGTCAAAGCAACAGGTAAAAAAAAAAAAGGCAAGCCAGTAAACAATTTGATGACTGACATTGAGAAAAACCCCTATGTAGACAGTAAACATTTTGAGGCAAAAATGATTGTGTTAACCAGAAAACAACCTACCAATGGCTTCAAGGGTTTCAAGGGCGAAAGCATACGTTTTCACTCGTACACACACTACAGTAAAAACCCTTTCGCTTATCTTTCTCTTTGCTCTTTTTATTTGTTACAGTCATTGGTTTGCAGCCATGCTGGAGCACCGCCTTTGAGAGTTTTAATTGAACAAATCGTTCCCAATACTTAGGTATTCGTTTTTATCTTTATTTTTTAAGTATGGTACTTACTCGGATTTTTTGACTAAACCGTTATGGGAACGTAAACTAACCACCACCAGTTGTCAAGCAGTTGGGGTGCCAGACACACACACACACACATATATGACGAGCTTGCACAGTTTACGTCTACCAAATCCATGACAAAGCATTGTTCGGTCTGGAGCTGTAATAGACGACGCTTGTCATAGGTGCCGCACAGAGGGACCGAACCCGAAATCACACCATTGCATAGCGAACCTCTAAACCACAAACCCGTGGCTGCGCCTACGCATACATAATGTTACAGATACGCTGTAAAATGACAAGATACACTATCCGGCTACATTATTGCTTTATTGCGTTGCGAAATATATAGAGATATATATTAACTGTACTTACATTCTCTATTGTTGTGATTCATTGAACGTTTATTCCGGTGCCATTAAGTTCTAGATGAAATATTAACAGACAGAAAATGTATTCAAAAACATCTTTAACCAGTACAACATACATTAATCTTGCTTTTGAAAAATGTTGACCGACGACGCAAGAACAACTATTTTGTTAAGACGTCTTGCGACAGATTTTACGCTACATTTAGATATCCGAGAAATATTCCACAGTTGACACTTTGCTTTCCCTCTATTATTCATCATTGCCAGAGCTACAATAAACATTGGTGCTCAGTTCCATCATATTCTAAGAGTGATTTTATTTACAGCACACCATAACCGAAAATGTTCTGTAGTGATACTTTATCAAGCATGCATCACTTAAAAACTCGAACATCATCGTATCGTCATCGATAAAAGTATCATCTCACATAACTGTTTTCACCAATTCTTAAAAGAACGGACGCTGAAAGATGGAGAATCGGCTTTCTTTTCAGAGCTGAATATCGTCGACCTTGTCTCCATCGCGTCAAAGAAAAATGTCTTTTTTTTGTTTTTGTTTTTTTGTTTTCTCATTTCGTTAATTTTCCTTGGCGTTGAAACAATCTTTTTCGTTTCGAATTCTTATTAAACATTGCAACTTTTCACTGTTTTCAATATTTCTCTACCTGTTTAACAAATGCAGAAAGCGGCATTCCTTTATTTCTTGTGTGGGTTTTCTTTTTGTTTTGTTTTTTTGTTGTTGTTTTTTTGGTATTAGATCTTTTTTTCTTTGCCCACACATTGGCATACTAATTGACAGGTATGCAAAATACATAAAAGTCACTACTGTTTGTAGTCTGCAGTTCTCGCTCTTGCATTCAGCTTTGCTTTCGTGGGAAACATGTGTCACCACGAGTACCTTGCATGATATTAATGTCATTTTTTCATTTCACATCTCAACATACATTTGTATGAAACCTCGCGTTATCTTTGCTTTCCTCAAATCTCACTTTCAAACGGCGTCACATTGCACAAATCTCATTCGCATCTGGTGCAGTGCTATGCATCTCTCAATCGCTTCTCACACGTCTACATGGCATTTTATTTCAATCCCTTCGCCATATTACCACCTTTCAAGTCAATTGAGTTTTCGCTTTGCATGGTACTATGCTTTTCGTTGCGAAATACTCCGGTTTTATTCCTTATAGGCTTGAACAGAGTTAAAGAAACACTTACATACAAACATATATCCTTATACATTTACTTTATTCTATGTGTGCTTTCACTATATCAACGGTTATGTTCTTATGAATTTTAAACATTAAGCTCGCGTTCCTGACATAGCTAACCAAATGCCGCTCCTAGTTTGGATTAAAACTGTTTTTTTTTTAGCCTAACTTTCCAAGACAACCTTTACATATCACACAACAGTAGCAGACTCTGCTCCTTGTTACAATAACTTACTTCACCCAGACTACTAACACACACACACACACACCGCCACCTCTTTTGCTAGGCGCTTATCAACCAATACATATCTATATTGTCAGGTTCACCTTGCTTTTCACTTCGCTCACAAACAACTAGTAACACATATATATCACCAGAAGCATTTATACTTCATTATACAGTTCGAATATTGAGCATGTGATTTTGTTCTTAATATTCAAATTCACTTGAAAATTTACTTACACGTATACGCAATTTGACTTTTCCGACTCAAAGATAGACACATACATGTCCGTTATACATATTCCTGCACAAAACAATAGTCAAATTTTCTTTTCTAGCCCATTACATGCTTACACTGACCATCACGTTATGTAAAAGAAACAAAAAAACTCTTTGATTAGGATGCAAATTTTCGAAGAGACAAATCTATCCAGTGGTGGCGCGTGGCTTGGTGGTTAGAGTGTTGGACTCATGATCGTAAGATTGTGGTTTCGATTCCTGGACTGGGCAACGCGTTGTGTTCTTGAGCAAAACACTGCATTTCGCATTGTTCTAGTCCACTCAGCTGGCAAAAATGAATTATTCCCGCGACGGACCGGCGTCCCATCCAGGCGGGAAATATATACGCCATGGAAACTGGGCCCCATGAGTATACGTGATTCGGGAAGGAACTTTACTTTCGTTTCTCTTTTTTTCTCCCCAATTTTCTATCCGCCTTTCATTTGTTGATTTATAGCCAACTTTTGGCAGAGGAATAATGTTACAGGAAATTTAGTTAGATTCAAAACGCAAGGTTGGAGTTCACTGACCAGAATCCGCGAAATGACTAGTGAAAGAAAGTCAGGAAAGCACCCGTGGGAATATGCCAGCATAAACTTTATTGTTACTGTTTTACTGGAAAACAGACATCAAATGATGATGGCGATGATGATGATGATGGTCGATACACACACACGGTGATTGCTCCGCCATGTGCTTCTTCGTTATCGATGGCATTTCTGACTTCCCATCCATGACCTGTCAGTTGAATGTTTAGTCCTGTTGCAGGTCTACCAGGCTTGAAGCACAGGTGACATACGATAGGTGTAACTTCCCGTACACTTCGGACTGTTTACGTCAGCAGATGTTGCCACTCTTCTATCGTCATAAGACTTTCAGTAGATGAAATGACAAATCAGGTCACCATAGAGAGAGACATCTGTTCGTCATTGGATTATAGTGAGAAACGTTTGTACAACACGTGTATATACATACATACATACCAGGGACGTGCCACCTAGGTAGGCAAGGTAGGCAGTGCCTACCTTGAATAAAATAGAAAGTCATCATAAATATATATAAACATATACATACACACATACAGATATGACCGGTTTCTCTCAGTTTTCATCTACCAAATCCACTAACAGGACTTTAGTGGGCCTAGGGCTATAGTGGAAGACACTTGCTGAAGATGCGGCACAGCATTCCCAAAAGCAACAAATAAGATTTCCAGCAAATCACTTATTCTCTCCTGATGACTCCATAAGCTTACTAGCATCAGGATGCAGAGCTTTCAACAGGTAGCTCTTGCACCTGCAAGTTGATTGCAAAAGCAAATAATCAGTGAAATTTTTGTATTGCCATGTTAATTGTTCTTGACATAAATTCACTTCCTCATAACAGTAAATAATATCTAGGGTCAAATAGTGTGAATAAATTATATAGGTTAGAAGTAAACAGTTGGTGAAAATCAGATTAGAAAATGTGGGAAACTTTCATCATACATTGATCAAATCAGTGAATTCTATGCGTAATTTATAACTGAAGTGAGTACAAGACTTGGTTAGATGTTCCAAATATAAAATAAAAGAAGAAGAATATAAGAGCAAACCAACTTTATTTAGATTTCAAATTGTTATGAATATCCACAAGCCTGACTGGTTCCCATGCCGATGGCACATAAGAAGCACCATTCACCTGAGTGGCTCCTGTGCCAGTGGCACGTAAAAAGCACCCACTACACTCTTGGAGTGGTTGGTGTTAGGAATGGCATCTAGCTGTAGAAACCTTGCCAGATCAGATTGGAGCCTGGTGCAACCTCCAGGCTTGCCAGTCCTCACTCAAGCCATCCAACTCATGCCAGCATGGAAAGCGGACGTTAAATGATGATGATGATGATTGGTGCAGTCAGAACTCTGAAATTTGAAATTTACAATTGAAATGATGAAATGTTTGAGAAAATGTGGTCCAACTCACTCCAGCACTTACATCTTCATAATCATTTCATGCCTGTTTTCCATATTGGCATGGATTGGACAATGGACATAAAAACGTTGACGATGATAATTCAAAGCTTACACCCATGAGCATGTAAGTTTCAGCATAAAGTTAAGAAGGAACCACACCATAAATAAAAATAAAAATGTCACCAACAACAAAACTAGTCCCTTGATGGGATAACAATAAAAATTTGAAAACAATCAACATAATGTACCTGAAAAAGTGTACATAGGATATATGTACATCCAGGTATATTTATATATATTTAAGGAATACTTATGTCCTATTAAAGTATGAGAAAATATTCTATTATATGACTCATTTATTCCTGATTATTTAGGGTCAACTAAGGCAGCAACCTGGTAGAATTATTAGCATGCCAGACGAAATGCTGAGTAGTATTTCATTTATTGCTACATTCTGAGTTCAAATTCTGCTGAGGTCGACTTTGCCTTTCATCCTTTAGGGATCGATAAAATAAGTACTAGTTGAACAATGGGGTCGATGTAATTGACTCATCCCTTCCCCCAAAATTGCTGCCTTTGTGATAAAATTTGAAACCTTTATTTAGGGTCAATACTCTGGTATGAATACATACTTATTGTTAAAGCACTTTTCAGAGAAAATGGTTAACAAAAGTTTCATGAGCAGTTTCTCTCAGGTAAGAATACACATCATGGTTAAGTCATGAGGATGAGAAAGGGTTACCACAAATATTAGTGGTATGTTTTGGCTTTTTGGGCTTTTTTTTTAATGTACCAATACACTTGTGCTGACTTAATTGATGATTTTGAGATAATTACTTTCCACATATATCACAATGTGGGTTTTCTCCAGTAAATGTTTATGTTCCCTCAAATTCATATTTCGAATGAATGCTTTACCACAGACATCAACAATGGAATAGATTTTCTTCAGTATGAATACGTTTGTGATCAATCAAGGAATTTCTTTGAGGAAATGATTTGTCACAAATATCACAATAATATGGGTTTTCCCCAGTATGAATACGTCTGTGTACAACTACAGCAGGGCTTTGAGAAAATGCCTTACCACAGATATCACAATGATATGGGTTTTCACCAGTATGAATGCGTTTGTGCACAGTTACAGCAGGACTTTGAGAAAATGCTTTACCACAAATATCACAATGATATGGTTTTTCTCCAGTATGAGTACGTGTGTGTGCAGTTAAGGCGTTACTTCGAGGGAATGATTTACCACAAATATCACAATGAAATGGCTTTTCTCCAGTATGAATACGTTTGTGTCTAGTCAAGCCACTATTTTGAGGGAATGATTTACCACAGATATCACACTGATATGGTTTCTCTCCTGTATGAGAGCGTTTGTGAACATTTAACTTATCATTTCGAGAGAATGACTCACCACAGATATTACAGTGAAATGGCTTTTCTCCAGTATGAATACGTTTGTGCTTAATTAACTGGTTATTTTGATTGAATGATCTACCACAGAAATCACAATGGTATGGTTTTTCTCCAGTATGAATGCGTTTGTGATCAGTTAAGTTAGTACTTTTAGCAAATGATTTACTGCACATATCACACTTATATGGTTTCTCTCCTGTATGAATACGTCTGTGTGTAGTTAAAATATCTTTACGAGTGAATGATTGACCACAGATATCACATTCATATGGTTTCTCTCCTGTATGAACACGTTTGTGAGTAGTTAATTCATCAGTTCGAGAGAATGCTTTACCACAGATATCACAGTGATATGGTTTCTCTCCTGTATGAATGCGTACATGAGTAGTAAGATGACCTTTTGTAGTGAATAACTTTTTACAGATACAACATTCATAGGATGAGTTTTCTAACATTTTTGTCATCTCTTTAGTAAAAGAAAAATTATATTGCTTCTCTCTTCTCTTAATGCATTTGTGAACATTTAACTTATCATTCCGAGAGAACGTTTTACCACAAGTTTCACAGAGATATGGTTTTTCTCCGGTATGAAGACGTTTGTGAACAGTTAGATAACTCTTTGTCGTGAATGATTTTTCACAGATATCACATTCATAAGAAGACTTTCCAAAATCTTTTGCCATCTCTTCAGAATGAAAGAAAAATCAATCTTTTAATTCATTTAACCAAAAATTTGCTTCTCTTACCAGAATATATGCATATGCTTCTCATTTTCCTTTTTTTATAATGTATTCATAACAAATATTCCTTCTGCTGTATTTCTATCAACCATGATCTTTAACCAAAATATCTAAAAATGCAGCAAAGTTCTTTATCAGTTTATCTAAAGTCTATTTAGAATGCAAAATTATTTTGTACTTATTCCAGACAGTGAATTACAGAAAGTGTTGCTAATATTTTCACCCAGAAGAAACCTTTCACCACAATTCACCAAATTTATGTAAGCATGGTGATATTTCTTCTGTATAACATATTCCTTTGTCTTTAAAAGATGATAAATGTTGCAGATTCTTCTGATGTAAATATATTTTAATGTCAACGTCAGCAAGTATCCTGAAATAATAATAAAAAAGAGAATAAGATGGAGAGGACAATTATTTTAAGTGCAAAGATTCTATAGCAGAAATTTAATTTCTTTTACTTGAACATCTGAATTCCTCCACTAAGGTGTAGGCATGGCTGTGTGGTAGGAAGTTTACTTCCTAACTACAAGATTCTTGGTTTAGTTCCACTGTGTGGCACCTTGGGTAAGTGTTTTCTGCTACAGCCCAAGATCAACCGAAACCCTGAGTGGATTTGGCAGATGCCAACTGAGAAGCCGATAGTGTGTGTAGGGAGAGGGGGATGTTTCTTATCGATTCTGGATTGGAACACATCACATAAACCAATCATTACTTTTCTAGTTTTTTATATTTTCAGAAAATTTTTGCAAATTTGTGCTTTGCAAATTCTATCTTGTATGATTATGTAAAAAAAATTTTTTGATTAAAATCATTTCACCCCCAACCATCCTTACAGATGCTCAAATTAGACTTAATCCATATTGATCATACCAGTATTGGAAAACTTGAAACTGGGACAATGATTTTAAAAAATTATGTAAAAAAATAATATATTTTAATAGCATAGTTCTATCTGAGTAAATGTTTTTTCTTACACCACACACACTCGCTTGGTGCAGGCTGGGTGGGGGGTATAAAAAATTTTTTTTTTTGTTTTTGCTTAAATCCCGGCAATGGACCACCCTTAAGCTAAACAAAACCTGTGTGTTACTTCCACATCATCATTCCATTAAATGTGTTTACAGGGAGAAAAATATCGAAAAGCATAAATACGTCAAAGTGACAAATAAACGAGGAAGGTTGTGAGATGTGCTAGAAACAACAGCTAAATCTCCCTTAAATCAAAGGAACTAGTTAAAAACAAATGGTAGATTCGGATTGTCCGTGGTTTAAAACTGATGTTTTTCTTTTTTAAACTGGAAAAAAAGAGAGGAAGTTTTAGGATTGGTGGGGGAGGAAAATTATATATATTTTTTTATTTGCATAATCGTACGATGTCCAGTGTGTAGAACACAAATTCGCTAAGTTATTCTGAAAATTCAAAAAATAGGAGTTATGACGGATTAGATGATGTACTTCGATCAGAACTCGGCGAAAGTAAAGAATACACACGTTGGTTAGGGTTAGGGTTTTTGTTACGCCGAAAACGGGTGGTGTACGTATTCTTCAGCTCCGCCCAGAACTCCATCGAGTGAAGTATTAGTAAGTAGAAAAGAAGACGGGACCACATCCCCGTCGGGAAAATGACCATGCTTGAAATGTGTAAAAGGAGTAAATAGGAGTTCTATTCGCCGAACTTAATGTTACTATGGACGGGCAAGAAATGTAGTGATGTAGGAGGGAATATATAAAAAAAGGAACAGAAAGAAAATGAAATGCTGAAAACTAAATAGTTTCTGAATAGCTGCCATGGGGAAGGAAACGGACACAAGAAGAAGAAGAGAAGCAGAATTAAGAAAAACTGAAGTTTTCGGATAGAATTTCATAGAATCGTAATTTCTTTTGTATGAAATACAACGATACTAAAAAAGAAAAGCTGCCCCTAATTATATATGCCTTTGAAATATACCAATGAAATATTTTAAAACTTTGCCTTGAGAATACTCACTTCTTTTCCTTTCGTTTTTCGTCGATAAATTCGATTAACAACACTGAAGTTCCTCCGAGGAATTGGCAACGGTGGACACAAGAGAGAAGCAACAAAACAAAGAAGGACATTTGGACATATTTAGAGATTTATTGTTAACCGCAGTTTCGTAGTTAATTCGGTAACAGCTTGACTATAACTGGTGTTGTGTATTGATTGAAATCAACCAATGCAGCTTAGCCACGACATGAAAAGAAAATCATAATTCTGTTTGATCGGGTCGTTTCCGGGGCTAAACAATTACGTTGCAGCAATGGCTCCATTATGTACTAGCACAACCTGCTAGAAATAGCAGCCGAATTTCCGTCACATCATACTGTTCAGTCTGAAATTTAAAACTATATTCTATCATGTATAAATACACACACACACACACAAAACTGAATCCTAAGGGTAATGTCTTAGAAAAAAATCTGTGACTTTAAATGAGGGTTAGGATTACAATGATGTGGATATCCCCATATGGATATGTTTGTGATTGGTCAAGTCCTCTTTACATGCTTGCATATGGGTTGCACAGGGTTTATTTAAGGCAGATGCCCTTCCTCTCACTAACCCTTACCTGTTTCCAAGCTAGGTGTTATTTCCTCATGGTTAGACATGTTCTCATGCAGACTATTGGAAATGAATGACACTGCTTGTATGACGGTGACACTCGTTTACAACTATCACATGATGTCAAGACACGAAGACTCAAACACATGCACACTCAGACACAACAGGTTTCTTTCAGTTTCCTTCTATCAAATCCATTCACAAGGCTTTGGTCTGGCCAAGGTTAGAGTAGAAGACACTTGCCTAAGATGTCACATAGGACTGAACCCAGAACCATGTGGGTGAGAGGTAAACATTTTACCACACAGCCATCATTGCAGCTATGATATCTATTATAAATCATTGCCTCAAAAAAGTGAATTTACTAAACATCATCATCATCATTTAACATCCATCTTTTCCTCATGTGTCCATCTTTCTTTTCTGCACAGACGTTCAAAAGTGCAGACATTTTCTTCCTCTCTCTTCTATCTATTCACTCTTCAAAAAAATGTTTCTTACAGTGTTCACTATTTTTCTCTCGTTCTGGTCTAACGACCCACCATGTTTGTTTTCATTCGGTTTCCTTGTATGTCTCCACTGTCCTGTTTTTATTCCCAACTTTGAATCTCCATAAATACCAAATTTTATTTTGGTACTTATGGGAGCAACTGTCTTTGAAGACTCATATTGTCGTTCAATGCTCAAAATGAGAAGTAGATAGACAGCCGACAACTGATGAAGGGTCCTTTCTCTGTGTTTACTTGTCCTGTTTTCCATTTTTTTTTCTCGTTTATGTATTTAACACGTTTGTTTATTTATTTCATGTTGTTTGAACCATTGGTGATGTCCTGTATCCATATATGCATGTATATATATATATATATATATATATATATATATATATATATATATATATATATATATTATTTATTATACATATATATAGATGCACATATATATATAAATATATATATATACACACACACACATAATTAATTTGAGGTCTTCCACTGGTTTAATCCCTATGATATAATGCAAAAGTCATTGGTATATGTTCAGGATTATTGAAATTATTAATATTGGGGAAAAATATGTCAGGTCACATATGAGGCTCTCATAAGTGCTACTGGTAACACGTAATCCAGTACAACCTGTTGCATGGTCGGGTTGCCGACGACTAAACTGGCACCCCCACTCGGCTACCCTGGTGAGGAGGGTTGCTAGAATCCCAACAGGATTAAAAACAAGACCTGCTGAAAGATCGGATGGACCTAGTGCAGGCTCAACAGCTATCTAGCAATAGCACGGGTACACAGAAATTCCGGGATGGTGTCCGGTGGGCTGAAAGACCACTGGGAGTGAGGCACCCCTCAGCTTTTGTTGAAGCATGTCTCTAGGAGAAGGTCACTCTGATATGAAACCAAATATGCAGGGAATGGCATTGGACATTTTGGGGATCTTTGGTTTGTGCTAGAGATCACGGCGCTCCCACATCCCTGAGCCTGCAACTCATATTGGCACCAGACATCTTGCTCCGGCTTGTCTCTGGATAATGTCAACAAAGTGGAGAGGGTTTATGAGGTGTTGTGCAAGCCTCATTGGACCTAAAACTCAGCACAGGTATTGCCAACCTCTGCTCGACATGTGTGCTTTTTTTTTTTCCTATATATATTTATCTTATTTTTAGTATATATTTATTTTATTTTTAGTATATATTTTCTTCATTTTTAGTATATATTTTTATTTTTATATACATATATATTTTTTATTCAGAAGTTCTGGTGAAAATGGGAAATATCTTCTCCTAGGACAGCCTCTGACTTGTCTCCCATCAACCAATGTTTACCTGCATACAATGGGCAAAAGAACACCATTAAGGATAATTCAAAAATTACTCTAAACACCTTGCATTTATTTAAAGTTTAATGCTACATTGACAAATTAACATTTAGTGCCACAATAAAGTCATGAAGGGACCATAGATACAACTTTTCATATTACAAATAAAATTAGTCATCTGATGGAATGCATAAAAAAAATAACAAAACAAGAATATACGAGAATACATAAAAAATATATATATACAGTTCAGTTGAATATTAAATATAATTAGATCTAATTATAGTACGATGAGATACTACAAATAACAAAGTGATGTGTTTTCTCTCATGTAAGAATACAGATGTGAATAATTGTCATGTTTCAGAGAATGATTTACCAAATATTACGCTGATATAGTTTTTCTCTTACACTATTACATTTGTGCTTAGTTAACCGACTACTGTGAGAGAATGATCTACCACAGTTGTCACAATGAAATGGATTGTCTCCTGTATGAATACGTCTGTGAGCAGTTAACTGGTTTTTGCGACGGTATGACTTACTACACATGTCACACTGATATGGTTTCTCTCCTGTATGAACGTGTTTGTGAATAGTTAATTCATCATTTCGTGAGAATGATTTGTCACAGATATCACAGTGATAGGGTTTTTCTCCAGTATGAATGCGTTTATGTCCCTTTAAAACATTACTATGAGAGAATGCCTTACCACAAATATCGCAATGAAACCGTTTTTCTCCAGTGTGAGTGCGCTTGTGAGTAGTTAACTGATTATTTCGAGGGTATGATTTACCACAGGTATCACACTGATATGGTTTCTCACCTGTATGAATGTGTTTGTGAGCAATTAATTCATCATTTCGAGAGAATGATTTGTCACAGATGTCACAGTGATAAGGCTTCTCTCCTGTATGAATGCGTTTGTGCTTAATTAACTGGTTATTTTGATTGAATGATTTACCACAGAAATCACATTGGTATGGTTTTTCTCCAGTATGAATGCGTTTGTGATCAGTTAAGTTAGTACTTTTAGAGAATGATTTACAGCACATATCACATTTATATGGTTTCTCTCCTGTATGAATACGTCTGTGTGTAGTTAAAATATCTTTACGAACGAATGACTGACCACAGATATCACAATGATATGGTTTCTCTCCTGTATGAACACGTTTATGAATAGTTAACTCACCATTTTGATTGAATGCTTTACCACAGATATCACAGTGATATGGTTTCTCTCCTGTATGAATGCGTACATGAGTAGTAAGATGACCTTTTGTAGTGAATGACTTTTTACAGATATCACATTCATATGAAGACTTTGCTAAGTTTTTTGCCATTTCTTCAGGATAAAAACTCAATCTTTCAACTCATTGAACTAAAAACATTTTCTTCTCACACCACAGTATGTTGCTTGTTCTCCTTTTATATCATTTATTTCTAACAAATATTCCTTCTGCTATATGTCTATCAATTAACTGCAAAGACCTTTATAAATTTATCTAAATTTATTTAGAATGAAAAATTATTTTGTACTTATTCCAGCCAGTGAATTACACAAATGTTAATAATCTTAGAAGCAACATTTCGCCATAATTCACCAGACTTATATAAGCATGGTTATATTTCTTCTGTATAATATATTCCTTTGCCTTTAAAAGATGATATATATTGAGGATGCTTCTGATGTAAAGATATAATTCTTATGTCAGCTAGTATCCTGAAATAATAAGAGAAACAGTGTAAGATATAGAGGATATTTAAACAATAGAGATTCTATAGCAGAAAATTTTATTTTATTTCTATAAATTGTAGAAGTAAATTTTCAGCTAAACAGTTGCACATCACTACAATTTTATTTATATATATATATATATATATATATATATATATATACTTTTTATTAAAGCTGCAAAATTATCACAGAACTGTTACTCAAGAGTTTCACGTTCCCATTTGTCAGGTAGTTGGAATGAATACTGAATTAAAATCATGATTGTACATGTACAA
>NC_068993.1:61544198-61549764 GCF_001194135.2 Octopus bimaculoides | reverse complement strand
TATATATAAAGATAGTTAAAACCAAACTGCAACATGTTGAATGGTTGTTGTTTTTTAAAATAAAAGCTTTGGGTGCAATAAAACTATCGCTTGTCATACGCAATGATTATGGCAAAGAAGGAACAAGGGCTATCCACGAAATGGTCAAATAGTTGATGTTCAAGACGGAAAATCAAATTAAAAGATGTACCTATAAGCCTATGAACGATTTAGGTTAGGCTAGGAGTTTGTTTAAGCTCTAAAAGACCAAAAGCATAGCTACAAAATCTTTTAATTGATAGATGTTTCAATCGCTATAAAAAATTAAAAAAACTAATATGTACTGAGAAGCTAAACATGTCTGGGTAGGTGGGGTGTGGATTAGTCTCTCGGTATACGAGTCCTTCATACCCGATAACTGCCATAGCAGCATCGTTATCACCTAGTTCTTATAGCCGAATCTGTAGACTTAGAAAAGAATTTCCAGACATTGAAACAAAGCCCAGAATAAGAGACCACAAAGTGAATTTAGCAAGTAGGAAAGAAGACAAGACCCTGATCCTATCAGGGATATAGCCATGCTCGAAATAGAGAAAAGAAGTCAGTATGAATTCTATTAAGGGTACACGAAATGTAGAGGTGGAGGGAAAATATTTAAGAAATGAAATGAAATATTGAAAATTGAAGCGTTTCGAAATAGCAAGCAATACTTCATGATGATTGGGGAAAGGGAGCAAAAATAAGAAATTAAAATTTTACGATAAAACTTTTCAGAATCGTAATTTCTCTTCTATGAGAAATAAAAAAAAAGAAACAGGTTCCCGTTTCGTTGGCCTTTTCATAAACCCATCAGTCCAAAAATATTTTATATAGGTTTAAAAACATTAAATACTTACTTCTTTTTATTTTATATTTCGCTGATAAGAGTCGATTAACTTGGAAGTTCTTCGCCAGAAAATAATCAAGAAAGATGTTTAAAATCAAAAATCTAAAAGAATATATGGAAACACTCAGAGATTCATTGTGAACCACTGTTTCGTACAAAATTCGATAACGGCTCGTTTCTAAGTAGGTTCTGTATAATAAATAAATAAAAGAAAAAATGAAATGCAATGTGACCAACAGATGGGAAAATGTTCATAAGTTTCCCAGGGTTCAAAAACTACATAGCAGCAAGGGAACATGTATAGATGACCTGCTAGAAACAGCAGCCTAATTTCCCTCGGATTATATATTTCAGCCTTGAATTGGAGGACCGTATTCAACAAACTGGCACTTCGTTACGACGACGAGTGTTCCATTTGATCCTAGCGTGAAATGAACGTGCGAGTGGCTGAACACTTCACAAACACGCGCACCTTCGATGCAGTTCTCGGGGAGATACAGCGTGACTCAGTGTGACAAGCGTAACCCTTTGAAATGCAGTTATTACTCATATTTGGCAGCTGATTGAACAGAAGCAACGTCAAATAAAGTATCATGCTCAAGGACACAACGCGCCACCGGCTATCGCACTCACGACCTTTCGATCGTGAGCCGGATAACCTAACCACTGAGCCACGCACCTTCGTTTATGTTCAATAATGTATTCTTGATATACTCTGCTACAGAAGGGCCGCGAACTGGCAGAAGCGTTAGCGCGCCGGGCGAAATGCTTGGCGGTATTTCGTCTGTCGTTACGTTCTGAGTTCAAATTCCGCCAAGGTCGACTTTGCCTTTCATCCTTTCAAAGTGGATAAATTAAGTACCAGTTACGCACTGGGGTCGAAGTAATCGACTTAATCGCTTTGTCTGTCCTTGTTTGTCCCCTCTATGTTTAGCCCCTTGTGGGCAATAAAGAAATAGGTATTTCGTCTGTCTTTACGTTCTGAGTTCAAATTCTGCCAAGGTCGACTTTGCTTTTCATCTTTTCGGGGTCGATAAATTAAGTACCTGTTGCGTACTGGGGTCGATCAAACTTTTCTACAATTGTTGATTATTTTAGTATGTTCATATATAAAAATATGTCTAAATTATTTCTATGGCCAAGTGACCTCTACTATGGGTCTGGAATGACCAAAGCCTTGAGAGGATTTTAGTTGAGGGAAACGGAAATAAGCTGATCATATATATTCTTTTGCTGGAGCACTGCCTTTCAGCCGAACAAATCGACCCCAGGGCTTATTCTTAGTAAGCCCAGTATTTATTTTATCAGTCTCTTTTGCCGAACCACTAAGTTATGGGGATGTAAACACACCAGCATTGGTTGTCAAGCGATGGTGGAGGGACAAACACAGACACACAAATACATACATATTTAACAGGCTTCTTTCAGTTTCCGTCTACCAAATCCACTCACAAGGCTTTGGTCAGCCCAAGGCTTAAGCAGAAGACACTTGCCCAAGTTGCCATGCAGTGGGACTGAACCCAGAACCATGTGGTTGGTAAGCAAGCTACTTACCACACAGCCACTCCTGTGCCTATACATATATATTTCTTTTGCTTCAGTCATTAGACTGTGGCCATGCTGGGGCACCAACCCAAGGGATTTTTAGTTGCATGAATTGACCCCAGTACTTATTTTAAGTCTAGTATTCTTTTATTCTCTTTTGTGAAACCACTAAGTTACATGGACATAAACATATTAAAACTGGTTGTCAAGCAGTGGGGGCAGGATACACACAGACACATACGCGAGTGTGTGTGTGTGTATATATATATACATGACAAGCTTCTTTCAGTTTCCATCTATCAGATCCATTCAAATGCTATCCATTATTCTCGGCTTTATTGTCTCCAACTCCACTGCTAGAAATAAGGAAGACTGAAGAAAAGGACTAATCTTGTTTGAAGATTTATCCAAACTAAACTCAGTTCAAAGATATTTGTCCCAACACGGTTAAATAATGAAATCAAAGTCCTTTGTTTACAGCTGTAAATATTAGCATGTGTACATTCTTCCTGAAAAATGTTTTCATTTATTTTTAAGCTGATGAGAAACTATTGTCCATCAATGTTTGGAAAAATAATTTTTACACAAAACTAAGATTTCCAGCAAGTCATTTATTCTGCTTCTGAACGTTGCAATGACTCAAACAGTTTTTGTATTATGTTGTTTGTTCTTGATACAAATAGCAATCACATGCATGTAAAATGATGAAATCATATTTTAATTATTATCTGAAAATGGAAAATATCTTGTCTTTAGACAGCCTCTAACTTGGCTCTCATCAACCTATATCACATTTCCACTACAAAGCCACCAACATCACCATTCCATCTACAATATCATCCTGTTATTTACATCTCATTCACTTCCTCATAACATCAAATAGTGTCAAATTTATAGGTTTGAAATAAACAGTTAATGAAAATCAGTTCAGAAATTGTGCAACTTTCATCATACATTGATCAAGTCAGTGAATTCTATGCATAATTTATAGTTGAGATCAAAAAGAAGAATTTGGTAGATGTTCCAAATAAAAAATAAGAGAAGAATAATTTAAGAGTAAACCAGTTTTATTTACATTTCAAATTATTATAAATATTCACAAAGATTGGTGCAGTCAGAACTCTGAAATTTGAGATTTACACTTGAAATGACAAAATGTGGACCAACACATTCCTTAAAATGGACATAAAAACATTGATAATTCAAAGATTGCTCCACACATTTTGTATTTAGGTAAAGCTTAATAATGCAACAACAAATTAATATTAAGTTTCACCATGAAGGAACCATGCCACAGATAAAATTATAGATATTACTAACAATAGAAGTAATCACTAGATGGAACACATACAAAAAATTAATAAAACAATAATATACATAACATAAAAGGATGTGCATTAAAATGCAAGAAAAATACACATACAGTTCAGTTATGTATAAGACATGCAAGGATCCAATTATAGTATAATGAAATACTACAAATAAAGTGATGCATTTTCTCTCGTAAGAATACAAATGTGAATAATTAAATCAAGACAATGATTTACCAAAAATATCATGATACACATTTTCTCCTGTACCAATACATTTGTGCTGAGTTAACCGATAACTGTAACTGAATGACTGACCACAGTTATAACAATGATATGGTTTTTCTCCAGTATGACTACGTTTGTGAGTCGTCAATTGATTCTTGCGAAGAAATGATTTACCACAGATGTCACACTGATGCGGTCTCACTCCACTATGAATGGATTTGTGTGTCGTTACATCATATTTTCGACTGAAAGATTTCCCACAGATATCGCACTGATGTGGCTTCTCTCCTGCATGAAGGTTTTTGTGCACAGTTAACTCATCCCCTCGAGTGAATGATTTGTCACAGATATCACACCGATAGGGTTTCTCCCCAGTATGCGTACGTATATGCCCCCTTAAATCATTACTCTGACTGAATCCTGTACCACAAACATCGCAATAAAATCGTTTTTCACCAGTATGAGAGCGTTTGTGAATAGTTAAATCACCATTTCGACGGAATGATTTTCCACAGGTATCACACTGATACGGTTTCTCACCTGTATGAATATATTTGTGAGCAGTTAACTCATCATTTCGAGGATATGACTCACCACAGACATCGCAGTGATAGGGCTTTTCTCCTGTATGGATACGTTTGTGTTTAATTAGCTGATTACTTTGATTAAATGATCTTCCACAAAAATTACATTGATATGGTTTCTCTCCAGTGTGGATGCGTTTGTGATCTGTTAGATTAGTACTTTTAGAGAATGATTTGCTACACATATTACATTGATATGGTTTCTCTCCTGTGTGAATGCGGATGTGTGTAGTTAAAATATCTCTACGAGTGAATGAATGACCACAGATATCACAATGATATGGCTTCTCTCCTGTATGAATACGAATGTGAGTAGTCAGTTCATCCTTCCGAGAGAACGTTTTACCACAGATATCACAGTGATATGGTTTCTCTCCTGTATGAGTACGTATATGTGTAGTAAGATGACCTTTTGAAGAGAATGACTTTTCACAAATACAACACACATATGAAGATTTCCCTAATTTTTTTGCCATCTCTTAAGAATAAAAAACAAAAAAAAAATCAATCTTTCAATTCATTTAACAAGGTTTCTTCTCTCACCACAATATGTGAATAAGTGTTGTTGTTTTCCTTTCTATAATTCACTTCTAACAAACATTCCTTCTGCTATGTTTCCATCAACTGCAATCTATGCTGCAAAGTCTTTTATAAAAAAAATATCTAAGTCTATTTAGAATGCAAAATTATCTCAAACACATTCTAAATAGTGACTTACACAAAGGTTGCCAATATTCTCAACCAGAGGAAACCTTTTTGCCACATTTATAAAAACATGGTCATATTTGTTCTGTATAACATCTGCAGTTTCCAAAAGCTCGTAAACATCGAGGATGCTTCTAATATGAATACAATTTTTTTTCTTTTATGCCAGTATCAGCTTCTATCCTGAAACAATAAGAAAAAGAGTAAGATATATTTAAACAGTAGTTTCTAAAGCAGAAATTTATTATAAATTGTAGAAGGAAACCTTTACCTGAACAACTGAACTCTTGTGTATCATTAAATTTTTACATGTGTGTGTGTGTGTGTGT
>NC_068993.1:61535487-61544023 GCF_001194135.2 Octopus bimaculoides | reverse complement strand
TATATATATATATATGTGCACAGGAGTGGCTGTGTGGCAAGTACCTTACTAACCAACCACATGGTTCAGACATAATTTTGTTGTGCAACCATCATAAAAAGTTGATTGGAAAGATTTGGACATCTAGCTCATTTGAGAAATGTTCACACTTGCAAGATGGCTATCCCTGGAAATGTACTGCAGGAAACATCGATTAGAAAAGATTCATTCTGCTATAACCATTGTCTCCCATTGGACAAAATCTTACAGTGATTATATTGGAAGTCAAACAATGTTCTGTTAAAGGTCACAATGCATGAACTATGATACATATTGGAAGCTGAAGCTCTACAGTTAACTGGTCAATTTTGGCCAAGATGTTTTAGTTGAGGTTTTGATAGGCAATTCTACTGATTGGCAACGGGCAAATCTAAGTTCATGCACAGGAAATACAGGCAAGATGTGCACTATAATGGCACTTGGTTATTGGGTGGAGATGAATTAAACACTCACTAAAAGTGTTTCTTATCCATACAGCCAATCAACTGCACCCTTGCAAAACAATGAAACTCCAGCATGTCCACCCAGGATGTATATTTATTGATGAATGTACAGTATATCAGAACTTACCAAGTCATGGATTCTTGTACTTCTCTATAAACCATTTCATGTCATTCGTAATTGAAACCACAGGTGTCCACACAAACCACATGGAAGGAATATGGGTTCATGCCAAGTGCAGATACAATCATATTTACGGTACCTCCTCAGACTTATTCCCTACATATCTAATTGAATTCATGTGGCAGAGGAGGTACTCCAATATACAGTTTGAACATTTACTTGCTCAGATAGCTGAGCAGTATAGATTTTGAATGCACACAACCATATACACATTTCCACTTGAAATAAAATGAGCACTTTTCATTTTCATCACTATCTCATTTTGCTTGGGAAAATTCTCTGAAAGAAATATTTGTAAACACCAGTTATTGAATACATGTAGGTGCAGACATGGTTGTGTGGTTAGGAAGCAACCACATGTCTTTGGATTCCATCCACTGAATGAGATCTTGACCAAGTCTTTTCTATTCGAATGAATTTGATAGATGGAATCTGAAGGAACCTCATCGTGTGTGTCTCCCCTTGACTTTGTGTCATTGGTGTAAATGAATACCATTCATTTCCAATATTCTGCAAAAACAGGTCTGTCCGTAGAGAAATATTACCTAGCTTGAAAACGGGGAAAGATTAGCAAGAGGAAAGGGCATTCGGCCATAGAAAAATCTGCCTCGAACTCAGACCGATACACGAATGGAAGAGTGGACGTTAAAACCACGACGACGATTTCTTTCATTAATTTATTCCGGGTTTAATTTCTTTTCAACTAACTTGTAACGGTTTTGTATGTTGGTTAAAAACAGCAAGGCGTTTGATTCGTGATCTCCAGTCGTAACAACGATGTGCAGTTGATCAGGAACGTAACGGATGCTGTTATAAATGCGGTGGTGTTTGGTATAATTGACAAGAAATAAATAACAATTAAAATAGCCTTTATTTACCGTCACAAAATTAAAAAAAAAACTGCTGGCTTCGAGTTGTTGAACAGAGATTAGTAGAAGTTTTGTTGTAATTCGGATAGACTGCAGCAGTCATTTTGTTGTATATGTGGCCAAAGGAAGAAAAAGAGGAAGCGTTCGAGAATTCACTTTATCTAGATTGTCGTGTAGAGAGGGAGAGGAACATGCTACCTGTATGTCAGCTAGTAGTAGAAAGAGTAGGGAATACCAGCGCCAAGATAGTGGCCAGGTAACAAAAAAAATTGTTTTGGTTCCCTTTTTATGATAATTTCCTAGCTAAAGTAAGCCAAGAGAAATAAGATCTTCCGTCAGTTATCTAACTGGAACTAATGTTGACCTTCAATATAGTCAAGCAGATAGAAACTGCATTTTGACAGAAGAAAAAACAAAAAGATAGCAGAAACATTTAGGGGAAGGTTTCGATTCCTAGCTAAGAATTCAAGAACCAACTGCTTGAAACTCAAATATACCCCCATCATGATCGTTCGATATGCTAGAATTAGCAATCACATTCCTCTGCTTTTAAATATGTAAAGATAAAAAAAAAAAGACAATATGGGCATAGGTTTCATAGGAAACAAGGGCTGTGATAATATTTTAAAATATGGAGAAAAGAAAAGATGGGATGTTCACGCTACGCCATTAGGGCGAGCCTGGAAGAACACCGTAATAGAAATAGAAACCACATTAGTATACTAAAGCTTATAGAATAGAAAACGGCCATACCAGCATATTCATCTTTGATAACTCTATGGGAACAAAGAAGGCAAGGTCACAGTGAAATTTTTTAAATAATAGATGTTTCAATCGCTACAAAATGTGCTTAAGATATCTAGGAAAGTGAGGTTTGAGCTAGTCACCGATATACGAGCGCTTCTTACTAGATAACTGGCATGGACAGTGGCATCGTCATCACTTAGTTCCTATAGAATTAGAATCTGTAGACTTAGAAAAGAAATTCCTGACATTGAAACAAAGCCCAGAATCGAGACCACAAAGTGAATTTAGCAAAGATTAAAAGCATTATTAGCAAGTAGGAAAGAAGACAAGACCCTGATCCTATCAAGGATATAGCCATGCTCGAAATAGAGAAAAGAAGTCGGTAGGAATTGTATTCGGTGTACAAAGTGTAGCTTTATGAACGGACACGAAATGTAGAGGTGGAGGGAAAATATAGAAAATTAAATGAAATATTGAAAATTGAAGTGTTTCGAAATAATAAGCAGTACTTCATGGTAATTAGGGAGAGGGGAGTAAAAATAAGAAATTAAAATTTTAAGACAAAACTTTTCAGAATCGTAATTTCTCTTCTTTGAGATATTAAAAAAAAAAGGTTCCAGTTTCGTTGTCCTTTTTATAAACCCATAAGGCCGAAAATATTTTATATAGATTTAAATACATTAAATACTTACTTCTTTCTCTTTCATATTTCGCTAATAAGAGTCAATCAGAAAGTTGTTCCCAAGGAATGGTCGTGGTTGGAAAGAACCAAGAAATACGTTAAAAATCAATTATGAAAAAATGTATGGACAAACGTTGAGCTTCATTGTTAACCACTGTTTCGTATAAAATTCGATAACGTTTCTTTTTCTAAGTAGCTGTTATGTAACGAATAAAAAAAAAAATTAAACGCAGTGTGACCAAGAAATGAAAAAATGATTGTAAGAATAATTAGTCATTGTTTCTCAAGACCAAACTACATAACGGATGGAAGCCTCTACAGATAACCAGCTAGAAATAGCAGCCTAATTTCCTTTGGATTATATTGCTCAATCTCGAAATTGAGGACTATATTTAACAAAATGTACAATACCATTAAAGACTAAACGGTCATGTAGAGATATCTTGCATTACATGTCTGCTGAGCAGGACTGATATGGGGCTAATAAATAATTGTTTCTAATTCAGACATAAGGTCTGCAATTTTGATTGGAGAATCTCAACCGAAAGTGCTGACGTCAGTATTTGATTACCACATTAGTTTAGCAATCCCAGAGAAATTAAAAGTAATTTTTGCCTTGTCAGTATGGAAAAACAGAGACCACGTTCCCCTATGGGATGAAGTTAAAATAATAGACAGAGAACACCCCTGGAAAATACGAAAACGAAAAGAGGCAGCACATATGCTAGGGCACAATAACCTCCTAAGTAGACCGAGTGCAGATATGAGTAGAATATGGGATCTGGTATTAATGAACGATACAAAAATATTAGCTCTATAAGAGCTGGGATTGCTAAAATAATGTGGTAATCAAATTCTGTGGAGGTCAACTTTGCCTTTCATCCTTTTGGTGGTTAGGAAGAGAAGTCAATAAAGTAAATACTTGTTGAGTACTGGGGGAGGGGAGGGGGGCAATGTAGCCAACTCATCCCTAACTCCAAAGCTGCTGGCCTGGAGCCAAAATTTGAAACTAATATTTATTATTTAGGAAGTGAGCTGACAGAATAATCACATGAGACAAAATGCTTAATGCTGTTTCTTCTTGCACATTATATTTGGAGTTCAAATCCTGCCATGGTTAACTTTGCCTTTCATTGCGTTATGAAAATAGAATACTCATCAAGTTCAGGCGTCGATGCAATCAACTCACTCCCTCTCCTAAAATTACTGGCCTTGTGCCAAAATTTGAAATCACTATTAATATTTTTATATTACAATTAAAGTGATTACACCAAATAGGAGGATGACAAATTGAAAGGCCTATGGATTTAATAAATTGCCATATTTTGTTTTATTCCTACCAAGTTCAACCCGAGATTTCATTTACTAGGAGTTAACAAACATAACAGTAATACGTTGTGGTTAATACATGCAATTTGCCACCACTTCATTCCACAAACATTTGTAATTTTACTCTACTGAAAATGTAAATTATATCCTTTGTTCTTAAAATACTTTAAAACTGAAATGACTTTTTATAATGGCTTTACAGTCTCTGCAAACTCCAATGCTAGAAACAAGGAAGTCTAAAGAAAAGGTCTAACCTTGCTTTAATATTTTTCCAAACTAAACTCTGTTCAAAAACATTTATTCCACCCTAACATGGTCAAATAATGAAATCCAAGCTTTTTGTTTACAGCTGTAATTGTTAAGATGTGCTCATTCTTACTGAAAGATGTTTTCACTGTGAGCAGATGAGAAATGCTGTTCATTCAAATCATTAATATTTCAAAGATTACTTTTCACACAATGCTAACAGCATTCCCCAAAACAACAAATAAGATTTCCAACAATTCAGTTATTCTGCTTCTGAATATTGCAACTACTTGTATAGAGGTTTTGTACTATCATGTTGTTTGTTCTTGATACAAATAGCAATTACATATGTAAGTTTCTATTTAAAATGTATTTAAAATGCTTGTAAAATGAGGATGTCACATTTTAAACATTATCTGAAAATGGGAACTATCTTGTCCTTAGACAGCCTCTAACTTGGCTCTCATCAACCTATATCACATTTCCACTACAAAGCCACCAACATCACCATTTCATCTACAATATCATCCTATTATTTACATCTCATTCACATCAGATCATATCTTCTATCAAATAGTGTCAATAAATTAAATAGCTTTAAAGTAAAGAATCGGTGAAAATCAGTTTAGAAAATGTGCAGCTTTCATCATACATTGATCCAGTTAGCAAGTTCTGTGCAGAATTTATAGCAGAGACTTGATTAGATGTTCCAAATATAAAACAAGAGAAGAAGAATATAAGAGAAAACCAACTTTATTTAGATTTCAAACTGTTATGAATATTCACAAAGATTGGTGCAGTCCGAACCCTGGAGGGAGTGAGAGGGGGTATGAGCAAGAGATGGTGGCAATGTACCACAGTATACTTTCAAGGTAAGATAGTAGAGGATTGCCCAAGGTGCACGAGTAGGGAGTTCATAAGAATGCAAAAAAGTAGGAAAGGTGGGGGGGGGGGGGGTGCAGTGACTGGTGAAATACGACAAATAACAATGTGATGTGTTTTCTCCCATGTAAGAGTACAAATGTGAATAGTTAAATTACCATGCTAAGAGAATGATTCACCAAAAACATTATGATGATAGAGTTTTTCTTCCATACCAATACATTTGTGCTTATTTAACCGACAATTGTAAGAGAATGATTTACCACAGCTAGCACAATGAAATGGTTTCTCCCCAGTGTGAGTCCGTTTGTGAATAGTTAACTCATTATTTCGACGGTATGACTTGCCGCAGATATCACAATGATGTGGTTTCTCTCCAGAATGAATGAGTTTGTGTGTTGTTAAGTCACCATTTCGAGAGAATGATTTACCACATACATCACAGTGATAGGGTTTTTCCCCTGTATGAATGTGTGTATGTCCCTTTAAATCTATGCTTCGAATGAATCCTTTTCCACAAACATCACAATGAAATCGTTTTTCTCCAGTGTGAATGCGTTTGTGTCCAGTCAATGAACTATTTTCATGGAAAGACTTGCCACAGAAATCACAGTGGAATGGTTTCTCACCTGTATGAATGTATTTGTGTACAGTTAACTCGTCATTTCGAGAGAATGATTTGTCACAGATATCACAGTGATATGGCTTTTCTCCTGTATGAATACGTTTGTGTTTAATTAGCTGATTACTTTGATTGAACGACTTACCACAGAAATCACAGTGATATGGTTTTTCTCCAGTATGAATGCGTTTGTGATCAGTTAAGTTAGTACTTTTAGCAAACGATTTACAGCACATGTCACACTGATATGGTTTCTCTCCTGTGTGAATGCGTATGTGTGTAGTTAGAATATCTTTACGAGTGAATGATTGACCACAGATATCACAATGATATGGTTTCTCTCCTGTATGAAGACGTTTGTGAATAGTTAACTCACCATTTTGATTGAATGCTTTACCACAGATACCACACTGATATGGTTTCTCTCCTGTATGAATACGTACATGAGTAGTAAGATGACCTTTTGTAGTGAATGACTTTTTACAGATATCACATTCATATGAAGACTTTCTTAAATTTTTTGCCATCTCACCATAGTAAAAAAAAATCAATCTTTTGATTTATTTGACATTAATGTTCCTTCTCTCACCACAATATTCAAATGTGTTTCTTGTTTCTCTTTCTATAATTTATTTCTAACAAGTATTCCTTCTGCTATATGTCCATCAACTATGATCCAAGCTAAAGTCCTATAAAAATATATCTAAGTCTATACAAAATGCAAAGTATTTTGTTCTCATTCCAGACAGTGACATACACTAATGTTGCTGATAAACATTTCACCAGAATTCATCAAATTTAAAAAAAAAACATTGTTACAGTTGTTTTGAATAACATTTTTAGTCTCTAAATAACGATAAATATTGATGATGCTTCTGATGTAAATAAATTTCTCCTGCAAGTTTCAGCCAGTATCCTGAAATGATACAGAAACACTACACATTACAGAGGATACTTAAAAAGGATAGTGTCTTTAGAGGAAATTATAATTTATCAATAGAAAAATGTAGTACAGAATACACATTAACCCAAACAATTAGAGTAGAGAAATATGTCTCATCACCTTAATGTCACATGTTAGCTGTAAGCAACTGCCACCATTGTGCAAGCAGGGTTATTTGATTCCAGTCATCCTTGAACACATGTCTAGCCATGAGAAAATATTATAGGACAACAGCTGATAACAAAAGGATATGAATTAAACATTCACGAAAAGTGTTTCTTATCCATATAGCCAATCAACTGCACCCCTGCAAAACAATGAAACTCCAGCATGTCCACCCAGGATGTATATTTATTGATGAATGAACAGTATATCAGAACTTACCAAGTCATGGATTCTTGTACTTCACTATAAACCATTTCATGTCATTTGTAATTGAAACCACAGGTGTCCACACAAATCACATGGAAGGAATATGGGTTCAAACCAAATACAGATACAATCATATTTACAGTACCTCCTCAGGCTTGTTCCCTACATATTTAACTGAATTCATGCAGCAGAGGAGGTACTCCAATATAGTTTGAACATTTACTTGCTCAAATAACTGAGCAGTATAGATTTTGAGGATCTAGTTAAATTGATTCACAGAATCTGCATTTTTTAAACAGAAGTAAAAAATCTGAAAATTGGTTATATTGATGTAGTTTTCCACTCTTATTGCAGTGAATCCATGATCTTGTGGAGAAAAAATTTGAAGAAAACGTTACAGATGTTTAAAATTCGAAAAAACTTTGAGTGCAATAAAAGAAAGGTTTAGCTGTCATACAGACAATGATAAACATAACAATACTGACAACAACAAAAATGCAGCAAGGACTATTCACCAAGAACTGTTCTGGGTGGGAAGATCAAATTCAAATGCATGCACACATAAGACTACTAACGATTTAAGCTAAGAACATACGACTGGAAACCTTTCGGTACGATGAAAGAGGAGGTTGAAATTTTATTTTTCAATGTATATAGCAAGTGTTTTGGAATATCAAATACAAAGAAATGACGTGAAAAAAAAAAAAGACATTGGCCGACTTTCGGAAACGCTGTCTCCAAATAATTTGGAATTTCTGTTTTAGTTTGGATAGTTCCAAACTTCTTGGTTCACACCACACCTTTGAAACACTGGTGGAGCCTTTTAATAAAAAGGTTTTAATCTGTGGGCTTTTTTAAAACTTTTGCCCTCCTCCTTTTTCTGTACTTGTGGAATAGCAGCCACCACTAAAATTAGTTTTCTTTTTCGTTTATTTTTTGTCATTTCTACATTCTGAAACACTTGTAATAGTCCTTTCCCTTTTTTAATTCTCCTTCCACTCCCCACACACACCGTCATAACGTTCAAGAATAAAGATTTCTTTTCACATACTTTTGCCAGGTTATAAAAAGTTTTGTCTGTACGGCATGTTAACAGCTGATTTGCACTGACAAAATTACAAACAAAATCATTTTTTTTTTTTTCAGTTCGAAACTTTTATTGAAATATAACACGTATGTAT
>NC_068993.1:61533423-61534830 GCF_001194135.2 Octopus bimaculoides | reverse complement strand
GGACAGCCAAACCGAAAGTTTCAAAACAGCAATCAGCATTTCCTGGGGAAGGAAAAAGGCTCACGAATTGGGGAGAGGGTTAAAATATAAAATATTTAAATTTTAAGAAAACAAATCCTTTCTGAATCGTAACTTCTGTTGTATGAAGCATTAAAAAAAATGAAAGAGGGGGAAATAAACTCGCCAATTCTTTGACATTTTCATCTCCTACACCACCATCAGACAATGAGTTATTCCGAAACTCTGACTTCGAAATAATTTAAATACTATAAATACTTACTTCTTTTTCCTTTATATTTCGCTGGTTGAGTCGATCAACTTGAAAGTTCTTTACTAGAAGTGGTCGTGGTTGGAAATAACCAAGAAATACGTTTATAATCGAAAATATAAAAGAATATATAGACACAATTTAAGATTTATTGTTGACCATAGTTTCGTAGGAATTCGAGAACAGCTCGATTCCAAATTGGCGCTGAGTAACGGACGGAAAAAAATTAATGCAGCATAGCTAAGAGGCAGGAAAGAAAAGTTCGCGGTAGATGGTGTCTGTTATCGTAACATCGAAATGCGAAGGAGACATGTTCGACACTTCTGCCTTTGAGGGAAATTAGGCTGCTATTTCAAGCAGGTCGTCCACGTCTTATCAGCTGAATAGTTGTTTTGTATTTCTGGCTATGATGTGTTATTTAACCACAATCGACCGTCAGTGGGACACACCACATCTTTGGTTTTGTTGTCATCCATTCATGGCATAAAGCTGACAGGTGGCTAAATTTCTAGAAAAATGTTTTAGATAATTAGAAAGAAAATGTTTCGTGAAGGGCACAAGTCATAAAATAATGTAATACTCATATCAGTTGTGGTCTATGTATGTTGGGAAAGGAGATATAATGACCGCCGACATATAAGCAATTTTTGGTAAGTTTGTATAAACAGACTGATATTTTGGTCTGTTTATTTGTTTTGGCATGGTTTTTACAGCTAGATGCCCTTCCAAATGCCAACCACTTTACAGAGTGGAGTGGATGCATTTCAAGTGGCACCTGCACTGACAGGGCCACCAAGTAACTTGCAAGAGAAATTTTATTTGAGAGGGGAGGGTATATTGGAGGAGGTGATCTTATATCAAATGATGAAAGGAGACAGAGAGGCAGAAATAGGTGTCTTGCTGTAGAGGAAGTACATGGTTACCTGGTCAAAGGGAGAGTGATTAAGAATGAGGACGGAAACGGATGTGCTGTTGTGAAGGGCACACGTGGTTGCCCAGCCTGAGGGAGGAGAAGGAGAGAGACAGTGACGAAGTGCCAGGGCATACTCACAAAAGCGGGGATCGGAATACAAATGGGATGGTCAAGTAAAAGAGCGAGATAGTGACGAAGTGCCAGGGCATACCCTTGAGGTACGGAG
>NC_068993.1:61530335-61533323 GCF_001194135.2 Octopus bimaculoides | reverse complement strand
TTTTTTTTTTTTTTTAATGTTTCTGCCCCTCTTTTCCTTCCTATTGAGCCTTCGGATTAACATAATTCTTGCTTTCTTTCCCGTTATTTTTCGTCATTCTAAAGCGGGTTCGCAACCATTTTTTCATCTATGGATTCCTTTAATTATTGTTTTATTCTGTGCTCAACCATTTTCACATGAATTTCATAAGCAGGCTGCTCTTTTGATCACCAACGGAGTGTCTGATTAATTGTTATAACAGAATGTAAATATATAGATACACTTCAGGAATTCAGTTGTTCTATTCAAGATTCATGTATACAATTTATCGATATTGAAACAAAATAAAAATTTCTGCTGTGTAAGTATTCTTTATATCTTACACTCTTTTCCTTATTTCAGGATCCTGGCTCAAACTGGTACAAAGTTGTTTTTTTTTTTTACATCAGAGGCGAGTGGTCTACACTCTCTGAGTGGTTGGCGTTAGGAAGGGCATCCAGCTGTAGAAACTCTGCCAAATCAGACTGGAGCCTGGTGTTGCCATCCGGTTTCACCAGTCCTCAGTCAAATCGTCCAACCCATGCTAGCATGGAAAGCGGACGTTAAACGATGATGATGATGATGATGATGATCTTCTAAAGACAAAGGAAGATGTTATGCAGAACAATTGTAACCATGTTTATATAAAACTGATGAATTATGATGAAATGTTTTTGCTGAGTGAGACTTTTAGCAATATTTGTGTATGTCAATGTCTAGAATAAATGAGAGATAATTTTGCCTTGTAGATAAACGACTTTGCAGCATAGATCACAGTTGATGGACACATAACAGGTGTATTTGTTAGAAATATAAAAAGGAAAATAAACATATATACTTCAGTGAAAGAAGAAAAATTGTTTAAATGAGTTAAATGACTTATTCTTATTCTAAAGAAATGGCAAAAAAGTTGGCAAAGTCTTCATACGAGTGTGATACTTGTAAAAAGTCATTCACTACAAAAGGTTATCTTACTATTCACATTCGTATTCATACAGGAGAGAAACCATATCACTGTGATATCTGTGGTAGATCATTCTCTCGAAATAGTGAGTTAACTATTCATAAACGTCTTCATACAGGAGAGAAACCATATCAGTGTGATATCTGTGGTCAGTCATTCGTTCGTAAAGATATTTTAACTAATCACATCCGCATTCACACAGGAGAGAAACCATATCAATGTGATATGTGCAGTAAATCATTCCCCAATAGTACTAACCTGACTGACCACAAACGCATTCATACTGGAGAAAAACCATTTCAATGTGACTTCTGTGGTAAGTCGTTCAATCAAAGCAATCAGCTAATTAAACACAAACGTATACATACAGGAGAAAAGCCCTATGACTGTAATATTTGTGACAAATCATTCTCTCGAAATGATGAATTAACTGTACACAAACACATTCATACAGGAGAGAAACCTTATCGGTGTGACATCTGTGGCAAAACATTCCATGAAAATAGTGCCTTGACAGGACACAAACGCATTCACACTGGAGAAAAGCCATTTCCTTGTGATATCTGTGGTAAAGCATTTGTTCAAAGTAGTATCTTAAAGGGACATAAACGCATTCATACTGGAGAAAAACCATACCATTGTGATATCTGTGGAAAATCATTCCCTCGAAGTAATTCTTTGACTGATCATAAACGTATTCATACTGGAGAAAAGCCATTTCATTGTGATATCTGTGGTAAAGCATTTATTCGGAGTTATGATTTAAAGGGACATAAACGTATTCATACTGGAGAAAAACCATATCATTGTGATATCTGTGGTAAAGCATTCACTCAACGTACTGCAGTAACTGTACACAAACGTATTCATGCTAAAGAGTAATCATTTGTGATCATTGAAGTAGATTGTTGTCTTACAGTAATCTATTAACTAATGTATTCATATGGGAAAAGTCATGGCTATATTATTTTGCAAGTGTCATTGTGGTATTAAAATTTACATAATACAAAGTATGTGGAGTCATATTTTAATTATCATCATCATCAATATTCTTGTGTCCGTTGTCAATGTTTCTCAGACATTTCATCATTTTAACTGTAGATTTCAAATTCCAGAATTCTGACTGCACCAGCCTTAGTGAATATTCATAACAGTTTGGAATCTAAATAAAACTGGTCTACTCTTCAATTATTTTTCTCCTATTTTGTATTTGGAACATCTAACCAGGTCTTGTATTGATTTCAATTGAGATGTGATATAGTGAGTTGGTTGATGGGAGACAAGTCAGAAGCTGTCTAAAAACAATATATTTCCCATTCTCAGGTAACGTTACAATGTGATTTCATCATTATTGTACCCTTAACGTAATTCTCAGGGATATTCAGCGTGACACGGTGTGACAAGGCTGACCCTTTGAATTACTGGCACAATAGAAACAGGAAGAAAGAGTGAGAGAAAGTTGTGGTGGAAGAGTACAGCAGGGTTCGCCACCATCCCCTGCCGGAGCCTCGTGGAGCTTTAGGTATTTTCGCTCAATAAACACTCACAATGCCCGGTCTGGGAATCGAAACCGCGAGTCCGCTGCCCTAACCACTGGGCCATTGCACCTCCACTGCCATAATCACACAGAACAGAGCGTCAAATTTGTCAACACGTGCTTCCTCGCAGATAAAAGACTTTTCAAAGACTGCTAGGATTCACGTGTTGCTAGCGTAACAGGCACTTTGAGAGGCAAAAGACTTCTCATATCTGCTTCTTTCTATCGAAACAGCTATGTATGTGTCTGTGGCTTACGATTGACTAAGATAATAGCTAGGAGTGGCTGTGTGGTAAGTAGCTTGCTTACCAACCACATAGTTCCGGGTTCAGTCCCACTGCGTGGCACATTGGGCAAGTGTCTTCTACTATAGCCTCAGGCCGACCAAAGCCTTGTGAATGGATTTGGTAGACGGAAACTGAAAGAAGCCCGTCGTATATATATATATGTGTTTGTCTCCCCCCCCCCC
>NC_068993.1:61521418-61530184 GCF_001194135.2 Octopus bimaculoides | reverse complement strand
CAATTTCGCTTGACAACCGATGCTGGTGTGTTTACATCCCCGTAACTTAGCGGTTCGGCAAAAGAGACTGATAGAATAAGTACTAGGCTTACAAAGAATGAGTCCTGGGTCGATTTTCTCGACAAAAGGTGGTGCTCCAGCATGGCCGCAATCAACTGACTGAAGCAAGTAAAAGAAAATTACTTTCACCTCGTTAATTAGCCTATAAAAGTGTATTATTACACTGAATATGAAATCAATTCGAACCGAAAATGGACGCTGACAACCAAAAAAGAAAATATCTCGTATATTTACTACATAGCTAACATATAGCAATGGTTTCTTCCATTGCGTTGATGAACCACTTTATATCATTAATAAAACTGTCGGTATTTTTGACGACACGGATATGCTAGTATTTATGATAATAAATGTTTATCCAGATTTTATTACTTCCGCCCAGCATCTACCATAACCATTTCCGGTGAGGGAGAACTTTCTCTCGTGTTAATTGAATTTATCAAAGAGATTCAAAGATAAAACGAGGAGTGAGTATTTATAGTGTTCAAATTTATATAAAAGAAAAGGACAAAGAATTGGGGAGGGGCGGTTCTCTTCCCTTCCCTCAATTTAATATTTTACGATAATCCGCCGAAATTTTGGATCAGAATCGTAATTTCCTTTGTCAAAATGAGCTTTCGGAATAGCTATCACCAATAAAATGGACTTTCTTGGAGGTTTATTTCTTCTTCTTTGGCATATTTCGGTATTTTATAGAATCGCATAATGCAAAACATGTAAATTGCTTTTTTTTTTTTAAAGTCTCTTATGTATCTTCGCTTGTTTTTGAAATATCTCTCTCTTTCTTTCTCTCTTCCTCTCTTTTGTGCCTTCGGAATCGCTGTCACGATTCACATGAATTTTTTTTTTAAATAATTATTCTTCATTCTAGTATATTCCACATTCAGAATAATTTGTAATTCGCATTTAGAAAGCAAAAAACAAAAGCGCACTCCCCACTATTCATCCTGCTTTTCACGATTTCTTTTCGTTACTTTTTGTGAAACCCTTGTAATTTGCATTTAATAACCCGTGATTTTGACAAATCCTTTCTTCCCTTCGTCCTGAAATTACCATTCCATTCTTGAAAAATTATTTCTTCGAAGTCGCATTTTTGAAAATATCTTTCGTTCCAACCACTACGAATGAATTTTTCTCTCGCACTTTCGCCATTAGATTTTTGTTTCATTTATTGGACTTCAGGCGATGCTGTGGAACTGAACCCATGACCATTTGTTTGGGAAGTTTTCCTCTCAACCTTTTCCCAATTCTACAGAAAAAGTAAATGTTATTAAATTGTGTAAGGTCACCATTAATGATAAAACCGAAACCATATTTACTACGTTTTTTTGTTTTTTTAAAACCTGGTATTTAATCGGTTTCTTTAGGCGAACTCACCAAGTTACGGAGACATAAACAAACCAACATTGGCTGTCAAACACACTCACATGTACATTTATATTTATGAATTTTCTGAAACTCCTCTCCCTACCCTCGGGAAAATTTGTGACAGAATTCTGATTTAAGCACCCATGTAACCTCTCACAACTTCTTTATTTTGGGAAATTTTCAGAAAATATTTGCGAATTTCTGTTCTACACTCAGGTATTCGTATGATTATGCAAAAAAAAAAAAGCAAAATGTGTGACTAATTTAAGAGCGATTTAGCTGTTATTTTTAGCATATCTCACAGTCACCTGATACCTTCCTCGTTTCTTTGTTACTGAGACATGTATTAATGTTCCTCGATATCTACCCCCTCCCCACGCACCCGAATACATTTAATGTGGTTAGGGCAGTAGACTCATGGTTTTGATTCCCAGACTGGACGTTGTGTTTATTGAGCGAAAACACCTACAGCTCTACGAGGCTCCAGCAAGAGGAGGGGGGTGAACCCTGCTGTACTCTTTCACTACAACTTTCTCTCACTCTTTCTTCCTGTTTCTGTTGTACCTGTATTTCAAAGGGGCCAGCCTTGTCACACTCGGTGTCACGCTGAATATCTCCGAGAACTACGTTAAGGGTTCACATATCTGTGGAGTGCTCAGCCACTTGCACGTTAATTTCACAAGCAGGCTGTTCTGTTGATTGGATCAACTGGAACCCTCGTCGTCGTAACTGACGGAGCGCCATGAGAGATTGAAACTTCTTTATGCAACAATTAAGGGAATGGCACTTGTTTATGCAGTTATGTCTGCTTTTATGTCAAGTTACAAAAACAATTTAGCCTAAACTGCAGGATTGCTCAATACATTTTTGTAGAGATTTATTATACTTTGATAATATAAATATACACGTTAAAATGTTCAAATACACTGAATAAATCCAGATAAAGGTTTACTTTTACAATTTCTCAGTATAGAAAATTAATTAAATTTCTGCTGTGGATTCTACTCTGTTTAAATATCCTCTCTGTCTTATAATGTTTTCTTTATTATTTCAGAATACTATGTGACACTGGTATAGAAAATCATTTTTTTACATCAGAAGCATCATCAATATTTATCATCTTTTAGAGACAAAGGGAAAATGTTATATGGAACAAATACGACCATGTTTATCTAAAATCTGGTGAATTATGGTGAAAGGTTTCGTCTGAGTGAGATTATTAGCAACACTTTTATAATCCATGTCTGGAAATACAAAATAATTTTGCATTCTAAATGGACTTAGCTACATTTATAAAGGACTTTGCAGTACAGTTGATGGACATATAGTTGAAGGAATATTTGTTTGAAATAAATTATAGAAAAGAAAACAACAAGCATATTCATATATTGTGAGTTGAAATACTGATAGATTTCATTGTTAAGAAATGGCAAAAAACTTAGCAAAGTCTTCATATGAATGTGATATCTGTGAAAAGTCATTTGCTTCAAAAGCGAATCTTGTTCATCATATACGTATTCATACAGGAGACAAACGATATCACTGTGATATTTGTGGTAGACCATTCTATCGAAGTGGTGAATTAGCTATTCATAAGCGTGTTCATACAGGAGAGAAGCCATATCAGTGTGATATCTGTGGTCAATCATTCGCCCGTAAAGATATTCTAACTACACACAGACGTATTCACACAGGAGAGAAACCATATCAATGTGATATGTGCAGTAAATCATTCTCCAGAAGTACTAACTTAACTGATCACAAACGCATTCATACTGGAGAGAAACCGTATCAATGTAATTTTTGTGGAAGATCATTTAACCAAAGTAATCAGCTAATTAAACACAAACGTATTCATACTGGAGAAAAGCCCTATCACTGTGATATCTGTGACAAATCATTCTCCCGAAATGATGAGCTGACCATACACAAGCATATTCACACAGGAGAGAAACCATATCAATGTGATATCTGTGGAAAATCATTCCTTCAAAATAGTTCATTGACTGGACACAAACGTATTCATACTGGAGAAAAACGATTTCATTGTGATAACTGTGGTAAAGCATTTGTTCGAAGTAGTGCCTTAAAAGGACATAGATGCATTCAGACTGTAGAAAAAAAAAACATATCCTTGTGAAATCTGTGGTAAAGCATTCTCTCAAAGTAATGCCTCCGCTGTACACAAATGTATTCATACTGAAGAAAAACCATTTCATTGTTCATATCTACGGTACAGCATTCATTCAAAATATATATTTGAAGAAGCATAAACATTTACTGAAGAAAAACCATATTGTGATAGATGTGAGAACTCATTTTCATACAGTAAGCTATTAACTAAGCACAAAAGTATTCATACAGGAGCACAACTCTATCACTGAAATATCTGTGATAAATCATTCTTTCAGCATGATGATTTAAAACTAACCACATATGTATTTTTACATACGATGAACCACATGGAAGATGTTTGTGGTTATCATTCTCACTAAAAGCTTATATCTTTTACATGTATATTAAGTATATTCTTCTATTTATTCCATCAAGGGACTAATTCAGTTATTGGTAATATATATGATTTTATCTATGGTATGGTTCCTTCATGACTATGGAAAAATTTAATGTTCATTTGCAAGTGTCATTGTAGTATTAAACTTTACATAAAAGCAAAATTGTTGGAGAAATCTTTGAATTATTATCATCAATGCTTTTATGTCCATTGTCAGTGTTGGACCATATTATCTCAAGCATTTTGTCATTTCAACTGTAAATCTCAAATTCCAAAGGTTTGACTGCACCAATCTTTGTGTATATTTATAATAATTTGAAATATAAATAAAACTGATTTACTCTTAAATTATTCTTCTTTTATTTTATATTTGGAACATCTAACCAAGTCTTCATATTCAACTATAAATCATGCAAAATCTCAAAATAATTAGCACTATATATATATATATATATATGTCTGTACAAGAAGCTTTTACATTTCAAGACAAATACTGCAGTTTTGTGCCTGTTGATAGTATATCCACATCAAGTATGAGGTACAAGATGCCATTCTTATATGTGTGTGTGTGTGTGTATATATATATATATATATATATATATATATATGTATCTAGTCAGTTCATATTCTAGCAACTACACTTTCAGAGCATCCTCTACCAGTGCTAATTCAGTCACCTAGGTAACAAAAACTCTCTACTACCTGTAAGGATTCACCTGAACATTTGAGGAAATCTATTTCCTATATGTTCTTAGTGTTTACAGTTCCTGCACATCTACCACACACAAAGACTACTTTCTCTGTTAACCTTCCTGGGATTCCACTGCACCTTTTGTGACTATAGCTTACAATGAGCATTAGTGTATGGAATTTCTACCTGCACCATTTTCCACATTTTCAGCAAGGCCGTTTCCCTGAAGGAGTTAGTAATTTGTCTGCTTCCCTGCTTACTAGAACTTTGGGCTTTGCACAGTTAAGGCCCTTTGATTGCAGGTTTTACTTCCATGCCTGAAATTTCTTCCGTAATTCTAGTGTAGATATAGTTATATGAACAAGATCATCAGCATAGACGAGATTCCACAGGCTTAAACTTCTCTGTTGTCATCTGGAGAATTATGATAAATAAGAAGGGGCTGAGAACCAAGCCATAGGGGACTCCTACCTGCACACTAGATTCATTGTTGATGTTCACCTTACTGACAGTACCCTTGTTTGTAAGGCGAAGGTCAGCAATGAGAATGGCAATGGTTGGGATGGCTTTTACCAGCCATTCATTTCTCTTTGATTCTACAGCATCCATTAAATGAGAAAGTAAGGGATCCAGTCAAAGGCTTTCTCCATATCAACAAGTACCTAGTTTGGTGGTTTATTTTTGGCCAAATGCTTCTCCTGCAGTTACCTTACTAAAAAGAGGGCATCAGTAATGCTTCTCCCTGGCTCAAAACCAAACTGCATCTCATCTAGGTTAATTCCCTTCATAATTAGTTCAGCTATAAACCCTTTTGGTAATTTTTGTGACTTCCTACAGCAATTTGATACCTCTGTAATTACTTTTGACTAAAACATCATCTTTGTAACAGTTGACTATAAGGCTGCTAATCTACTCATTGGGTGTGGCCCTTTCTAGACAACTTAATATACTGGTGACTAGGCTATGCTCCACTCCACCAGATATTTTAAATGCATCAGCAGTAATTTCTGGAAGATGAGGACCTTTCTCTGTCTTCATAACCTTAATTTGCTTTATCTATCGTACTTGATGTCAATTCAGATAGCTGGCCTCTCAGTGGTGTTCACAACAGGAAAACTCTCCTTCCATGCATATGTACATACACACACACACACACACACACACACACACATATATATATATATATAAGTTAAAAAAAACAATAAAGTGAGGACGTGATATGGATAGTGTTATTGGACGCTCAGGAAAGGAAAGAGTGTATGACGTTGCGGGCGTAGCCCTTCGTCGGAAAGATGGAAAGTTCGGAGAATGGAAGAACGGAGAAAGAGGAAAATGGTACCGATGCCCACGAGGTTACATTGTGAATATATATACATACATTATATGCACCCTTTCTAAAGCTAAACAGTCTGCAGCTTTAGGAAGACCATCCAGCCATAGAAACCAAAGCTGACATTGGAACTTGAGGTGGTTTTATAGCTTGCCAGATTCGGCCAAACTGTCCAACCTGTTCCAGCCTGGAAAATCTTAAAGAATGAAGATGATGATGATGATGAATATAACAAGAACAGATTGTAGCAATTAGGAGGATGACAAATTGAAAGGAGGAGCAGTGTTGTGGATTTCTGTATTACACTTTGTCCAACATTTTGTTTGATTCGTGTTAAGTTCAACCAGTGATTTCATTTAGTAGAGGTTAATAAATAGCACAAACACATTGTGGTTAATACATGCTTGCTACTCTCCACCAACTCACTTCTTAAATATTTGTAATTTCACTGTTGAAAATCCAAATCCTGTCCATTTTTCTGAAGTCTTTAAATAATGCTTTCCTCGTCTCCATCAATTCCGTTGCCAACAACAAGCAGGTTTGTAAGAAACATCTGACCTTTACTTTTTCCCTAACATGATTAAATAATGAAATCCAGGTTCTTTGTTTACAGCATAAATATTAGAAAGTTCAAACTCATATTAAAAAATGCTTTTACTGTGAGTGAATGAGAAATGTTGTCTGTACAAAACATCAATGTTTTGATGTTTTAACAGCATTCCCCAAAACAACAAATAAGATTTCCAGCAATTCAGTTATTCTGCTTCTGAATATTGCAATGACTCATATAGAGGTTTTGTATTATCATGTTTGTTCTTGATACAATTAGCAATCTTAAATGGGTGTTGCTATACTACAATATTTTAATTAGGAAATATCTTTACATTTCATCTACAATATCATCCTATTATTTATATCTCATTCACTTCCTCATAACATCAGATCAGATCTTCTATCAAATTGTGTCAATATATTAAATAGCTTTAAAGTGAACAATCGGTGAAAATCAGTTTAGAAAATGTGCAAACAAGATTTGGTTATTAAAAAAGTAGAAAACGAATAATTTCATAGTAAGCCAGTTTTATTTAGAGTTTAAATTAATATAAAAAATATGAAGAGACTGTTGCAATTAGAACTCTGGAATTTACACTTGAAATGACAAAATGCTTGAGATGACAATCTTTATAATCATCAGACAATAATGATGATGATGATGATGTGGTCCAACACATTCCAGCATTAACAATGGACATAAAAAAAAACATTGATGATATTAATTCAAAAAATGTTTCCACCAATTTTGTTTTTATGTAAAGTTTAATACAGCAATGACAACTTAACATTAATTTTCACCATAAACTCATGAAGGAACCATGTCATAGATGAAATTAAAGACATTACCAACAAAAGAATTGGTCTCTTGATAAAATACAATAATGATAAAACAAGAATCAACATAATATACCTGAAAGAATATACACAACATACAGAAAAAGTGTACCCACAATCCAGATGTATAAGTACATCACATACTTCTATCCTATTAAAGTATGGTGAAAGACTATATTTTATGATTTGTTTATTCCTTCTTATTTAGTATCATACATGGTTATGAATAGGATATATTTAAGAGATTTTTCAGTCTTTCTCTCATGGAAGAATACAGACATGAACAGCTAAATCATGTTGAGAGAATGACTTACTACAGAGATCACATTGGTATGATTTTTCTCCCATATGAATACACTTGTGCTTAGTTAATAGGTTACTGTATGAGAATGATTTACCACAGATATCACAATGATATGGCCTCTCTCTGGTATGAACACGTTTATGTACAGTTACAGCAGTACGTTGAGAGAATGATTTACCACAGATATCACAATGATATGGCTTTTCTCCAGTATGAATACGTTTATGTCCCTTTAAATCGTTACTCCGAATAAATGCTTTACCACAGATATCACAATGAAATGGCTTTTCTCCAGTGTGAATACGTTTATGATCAGTCAAAGAATTACTTCGAGGGAATGATTTACCACAGATATCACAGTGATATGGCTTTTCTCTAGTATGAATTCTTTTGTGTACAGTTACAGCAGGACTTTGAGAAAATGCCTTACCACAAATATCACAATGATATGGTTTTTCTCCTGTATGAATACGTTTATGTCCCTTTAAATCACTACTTTGAACAAATGCTTTGCCACAAATATCACAAGGGAATGGTTTCTCTCCAGTATGAATACGTTTGTGTCCAGTCAAGGCACTATTTTGAGGGAATGATTTACCACAGATGTCACACCGATAAGGTTTCTCTCCTGTATGAATGTGTTTGTGTGTAGTTAACTCATCATTTCGAGAGAATGATTTGTCACAGACATCACAGTGATATGGTTTTTCTCCAGTATGAATACGTTTGTGCTTAATTAACTGGTTATTTTGATTGAATGATTTGCCACAGAAATCACAATGATATGGTCTTTCTCCAGTATGAATGCGTTTGTGATCAGTTAAGTTAGTACTTTTAGAGAATGATTTACTGCACATATCACATTGATATGGTTTCTCTCCTGTATGAATACGTCTGTGTGTAGTTAAAATATCTTTACGAGTAAATGATTGACCACAGATATCACACTGATATGGTTTCTCTCCTGTATGAACACGTTTATGAATAGTCAATTCGTCTTTTCTTGAGAACGTTTTACCACAGATATCACAGTGATATGGTTTCTCTCCTGTATGAATACGTATATGTGTAGTTAGATTACCTTTTGAAGTGAATGACTTTTTACAGATATC
>NC_068993.1:61520667-61521130 GCF_001194135.2 Octopus bimaculoides | reverse complement strand
TATTTTAACAATACATCATCTCCGAAAAGGATAACTGTCTGCTTGCCTAGCAAGAGTCACTGCGATGCAAGAAGTGTCATTTGCTTCCAGTCTTCTGACCAGTAAAGGGACAGTATTACCTTACTTGGAAACAGGTGAAGGTTGCAGACAATAGAGAATCTGCCTCAGGACATTGAGACGGAAAAAAAAAACGATGCCTGGCACCTTGGACAGGAGTCTTCGACGATGATCCACGGCAGACAAATGCTTTACGAAAGGATTCGAGAGACGAAAACTCAAAGAAGCTGGTCGTGTATGTGTGTGTGTGTGTGTCACCGTAACATAGCGGTTGGGCAAAAAGTAACCGACATAATAAGTACCAGGCATTAAAAAATAAGTACTCGGATCGAATTGTTCGATTAAACCTTTGAAGGTGATGCCCCAGCCTGGCCGCAGTCTAATGACTAAATCAAGTAAAAGATAA
>NC_068993.1:61516741-61520657 GCF_001194135.2 Octopus bimaculoides | reverse complement strand
AACCTTTGAAGGTGATGCCCCAGCCTGGCCGCAGTCTAATGACTAAATCAAGTAAAAGATAAAGATCGTGAAAGGTGCGATGAAGAGTGAGGTGCAGTTGGTTGTTTTTGTCATTTTATTTTATTATATTTCTAATGTGAATTGTAAACATTTCAAAACAGACGGAAAATTGGAAAGAAAAAAAAAGCTCATGTGAATCGTGGCAGCTATTCCGAAGGAGTAATTGAGAAGGAGAGAGAGAATGAGACATTTCAAAAAAGCAAAGATACTGAATTTTTTCCTTTTTGTTTTTTTAAGAAGGCGATTAATATCTGTTTTGCGAAGTGAGATTCTATAAAATGGTGAAATGTCTGAGAAATTCCATTTTATTACTGAGAGCTAATTCGAAACCCACCCCACTTTTTCGTAGTATTTCTGTTTGATACAAAGAAAATTACGATTCTGATAGAAATTTTGGCGGACAATCGTAATATATTAAATTCATGAAGGGGAAGAGAAACCTTCCCAATTTTTCGCTCTTTTCATTTCCCAAGGAGAAACGACGGATATTCCGAAGATCCGTCTTGAAAATATCAATATCGATTTAAACACTATAAATACTTACTTTTCCTTTTACCTTTCTATTTTCTTTGATAAATTCGATTAACATGCGACAAAGTTCTTCGCCGGAAATGATTATGGTAAATGCTAGGCGGAAGTAACAGAATCCGGATAAACATTTATTATAATAAATAGAAAACCAAAATATGGATTCGTTTAGAGCAGCGCTTCTTAAACTTTTTTCATTCGTGGCCCCATATTCCGTCACGAGATTTTTCGCGACTCCGGGTATTGAATATGAAATAAATACATAAATCATTTACTTTTTTTTTTTTTTGCTGAATAATAAACATATTTTAAAAAAAGTAGTTATATTATTTCTCAAAATAAAAAGTAGTTTTAGGATTTATTTCAAGTACAAAAGTAAACCAAAGTAAAAATTAATGTGACCCAATGTGCTTGTTTTGTTGTTGCATAACAAATTTAAACTTTGGTGTAACATTCGTCACTGCTGGACGTAAAGCATTATTCTACCGTTTTCAGCGTTGAACGATTAAAGCTGAAAAAGTCGTTTCACATTGGTATGTGGTGCTAAATGACAAAAGAACAAGTAATGCCATTTCAGAAATAACATATCAACAGAACTTATAACAGAACAGTGCTTGAATTAATTTTCGCGACCCCAACATTTAGCTTCGTAGTTTAGGAAACGCTGACTGAGGGAATTACAATTACTCATAGTTTCGTAGTTATTCAGTTATCAACTATGGATTGAACAGTGCTGAATATGCAGGGCTGCTCAGTAATGGAGCTGTGAGTTCGATTCCCGGACCGGGTTGTGTGTTGTGTTCTTGAGCAAGACACATGATTTTACGTTGCTTCAGTTCATTCAGCTGTAAAAATTAGTTGCGACGTCACTGGTACCAAGCTTTTGCCATTCCCTTGGATGAGAGTGTAGGCTGGTTTTCTAAGGTGACTTGGTCGTCCATAAACAACCTTGCCCAGACTTGTGGCCTCGGAGAGGAGCAACCCCATGATCATTCATGACAAGAAGGGGTCTTTACCCTACCCTTTACTCTTTTTTATATTTCTTACATATAATAATAAACATATTTAGTATAATTGTGCATTCAGACGTACGATGAATTCGTACTCTCGTTATGAATGAAAAGAAAAGCAATGACCCCCACCACACCCCACCTCCACTTGCTGTAGTTTGAGGAAGATAAATATAAAATGATATCACATTTTAAAATTATATGACAATAGTTGAAGGCAGAATGATTAGCACACCAGGCGAAATGATCAGTGACATTTTCGTCTGCCTTTACGTTCTAGGTCCAATTTTCACTTAAGTCAACTTTGCTTTCATCATTTCAGGTGAATAAAATAAGTACCAGTTGAACTCTGGCTTCAATGTAATCGACTTACCCCCAACTCCCCTGAAGTCGACGGACTTGAGCCAAAATTTGAAACCAATATTATCTGAGAATAAGAAATATCTTGTCTTTAGACAACCTCTCACTTGGCTCTCATCAACCAACTCACTCCATTACAAAGCCACCAACATCACCATTTCATCTACAATATCATCTTATTATTTACATCTCATTCACTTCCTCATAACATCAGATCAGATCTTGTATTAAATAGTGTCAATAAATTAAATAGCTTTAAAGTGAACAATTGGTGAAAATCAGTTTAGAAAATGTGCAAACAAGATTTGGTTATTAAAAAAAAGTAGAAAACGAATAATTTCATAGTAAGCCAGTTTTATTTAGAGTTTAAATTAATATAAAAAAATATGAAGAGACTGTTGCAATTAGAACTCTGGAATTTACACTTGAAATGACAAAATGCTTGAGATGACAATCTTTATAATCATCATACAATGATGATGATGATGATGATGATGATGTGGTCCAACACATTCCAGCATTGACAATGGACATAAAAAAAAATATTGATGATATTAATTCAAAAAATTACTCCACCAATTTTGTTTTTATGTAAAGTTTAATATTACAATGACAAATTAACATTAATTTTCACCATAAACTCATGAAGGAACCATGTCATAGATGAAATTATAGACATTACCGACAAAAGAATTAGTCTCTTGATAAAATACAATAGATGATAAAACAAGAATCAATATAATATACCTGAAAGAATATACATAACATACAGAAAAAGTGTACCCACAATCCAGATGTATAAGTACATCACATACTTCTATCCTATTAAAGTATGGTGAAAGACTATATGTTATCATTTGTTTATTCCTTATTATTTAGCATCATACATGGTTATGAATGCATACAGTTAGGAGATGTTTTAGTCTCTTATCTAGCACAAGGAGATACTCTCATGGAAGAATACAGAAATGAATTGCTACAGCATGTTGAGCGAATGGCTTACCACAGATATTACACTGATGTGATTTTTCTCCCGTATAAATACATTTGTGCGTAGATAATACCTTTCTGTTAGAGAATGATTTACCACAGATGTCACAATGATAAGGCTTTTCGCCAGTATGAACACGTTTATGTGCAGTTAAAGCAGTACTTTGAGAGAATGATTTACCACAAATATCACAATGATATGGTTTTTCCCCAGTATGAATGCGTGTATGTGTCTTCAAATGGTTACTCCAAGTAAATGATTTACCACAGATATCACAATGATATGGCGTTTCTCTGGTATGAACACGTTTATGTACTGTTACAGCAGGACGTTGAGAAAATGATTTACCACAGACATCACAATGATATGGTTTTTCTCCAGTATGAATGCGTTTGTGAAGATGCAAAGCATCATTCCGAATGAATGATTTACCACAGATATCACAATATGGATTTTCTCCAGTATGAATATGTTTGTGATGACGCAAAGAATCCTTTCGAAGGAATGATTTACCACAGATATCGCAAATATATCGGCTTTCTCCAACATGGATACGTTTGTGTATAGTCAAGGCACTATTTTGAGGGAATGATTTACGACAGATATTACACCTGTAAGGTTTCTCTCCTGTATGAATGTATCTGTGAGTAGTTAACTCATCATTTCGAGAGAATGATTTGTCACAGCTATCACAGTGATAAGGCTTTTCTCCTGTATGAATGCGTATGTGTTTAATTAACTGGTTATTTTGATTGAATGATTTACCACAGATATCACAATGATATGGTTTTTCTCCAGTATGAATGCGTTTGTGATCAGTTAAGTTAGTACTTTTAGCGAATGATTTACTGCACATATCACACTGATATGGTTTCTCTCCTGTATGAATACGTCTGTGTGTAGTTAAAATATCTTTACGCATGAATGACTGACCACAGATATCACACTGATATGGTTTCTCTCCTGT
>NC_068993.1:61515605-61516064 GCF_001194135.2 Octopus bimaculoides | reverse complement strand
ATGAAAATGGTTATATTTGTTCAGTATAACATCTTTTGTCTTTAAAAGATGGTAAATATTGATGATGCTTCTATTGTATAATAAACAAAAATGTTTCTGCCAGTTTCAGCTCTGATTCTGAAAGAATAAGGAAAACGGTATAAGATTTCAAGAATGCATAAACAGCATAAATTTCATTTCATTACTATATCTATAAATTGTAGAAGTGAAACCTTGACCAGAACAACTGAATTCCTCCAGTGTATCTCTATAATTTTACATATAGAACAGAGCAGAGAAATAAATATATTTTAACAATACATCATCTCCGAAAAGGATAACTGTCTGCTTGCCTAGCAAGAGTCACTGCGATGCAAGAAGTGTCATTTGCTTCCAGTCTTCTGACCAGTAAAGGGACAGTATTACCTTACTTGGAAACAAGTGAAGGTTGCAGACAATAGAAAATCTGCCTCAGGACAT
>NC_068993.1:61504254-61515595 GCF_001194135.2 Octopus bimaculoides | reverse complement strand
GTGAAAGGTGCGATGAAGAGTGAGGTGCAGTTATTAGTTTTTGTTATTTTACTTTATTATATTTCTAATGTGAATTGTAAACATTTCAAAACAGACGGAAAATTGGCGGACAATCGTAATATATTAAATTCATGAAGAGGAAGAAAAACCTTCTCAATTCTTTGTCATTTTTCATTTCCTATGGAGAAACCACAGTTATTCCGAAGATCCGTCTTGAAAATATTTTATATCGATTTAAACACTATAAATACTTACTTTTCTTTTTACCTTTCTATTTTCTTTGATAAATTCGATAAATGCGACAAAGTTCTTCGCCGGAAATAATTATGGTAGAAGTTGGGCGGAAGTAACAGAATCCGGATAAACCTTTATGATAATAAATAGAAAACCAAAATATGGATATGTTTAGAGCAGCGCTTCTTAAACTTTTATTCATTCATGGCCCCATATTCCATCACGAGATTTTTCGCGACTCCGGGTATTAAATTTATGTTTTCGCGTAACAATATACATATAAAAAAGAGGTTACTTTTCGGTTATCTCACCCCCATTAAAAAAGTTGGATTATCTCCCCAAGTTTTATGAGAAATATCGGTACTTTTAGTTATCTCCCTCAACTAAAAACATCTTGAATCTGATATTTTTATAACAAATCCCACAAAACTGAGGCTTTAAAGTGAACAATCGGTGAAAATCAGTTTAGAAAATGTGCAAACAAGATTCGGTTATTAAAAAAGGTAGAAAAAGATTAATTTCAGAGAAAACCAGTTTTATTTAGAGTTTAACTTATTATAAAAATACAAAGAGACTGTTGCAGTCAGAACTTTGGAATTTACACTTGAAATGACAAACTGCTTGAGATGACAATCTTTATAATCATCATACAATAATGATGATGATGGTGATGATGTGGTCCAACACATTCCTGCATTGACAATGGACATAAAAAAAAAACATTGATGATATTAATTCAGAAAATTTTTCCACCAATTTTGTTTTTATGTAAAGTTTAATACAGCAATGACAACTTAACATTAATTTTCACCATAAACTCATGAAGGAACCATGTCGTAGTTTAAATTAAAGACATTACCAACAAAAGAATTGGTCTCTTGATCAAATACAATAATGATAAAACAAGAATCAACATAATATACCTGAAAGAATATACACAACATACAGAAAAAGTGTACCCACAATCCAGATGTATAAGTACATCACATACTTCTATCCTATTAAAGTATGGTGAAAGACTATATTTTATGATTTGTTTATTCCTTCTTATTTAGTTTCATACATGGTTATGAATAGGATATATTTAAGAGATTTTTCAGTCTTTCTCTCATGGAACAATACAGACGTGAACAGCTAAATCATGTTGAGAGAATGACTTACCACAGATCTCGCATATGAATCTGTTTGTGCTGAGTTAATACATTTCTGTAAGAGAATGATTTACCACAGATATCACAATGATATGGCCTTTCTCCAGTATGAATACGTTTGTGATCACGCAAAGAATCACTTCGAGTGAATGATTTACCGCAGATATCACAATGATATGGCTTTTCTTTTGTATGAATGTGCTTGTGTACAGTCACAGCAGGTCTTTGTGAAAATGCTTTACCACGAATATAAGGCTTTTCTCCAGTATGAACACGTTTATGTACAGTTACAGCAGTACTTTGAGAGAATGATTTACCACAGATTTCACAATGATATGGCTTTTCTCCAGTATGAATACGTTTGTGACTACGCAAGCTATCACTTCGGGGGAATGCCTTACCACAAATATCACAATGATATGGTTTTTCTCCTGTATGAATTCGTTTATGTCCCTTTAAATCATTACTTCCAACAAATGCTTTTCCACAAATATCACAAATAAATCGTTTTTCTCCAGTATGAATACGTTTGTGTACAGTCAAAGCATTATTTACAAAGTATGACTTACCACAGATGTCACACCGATAAGGTTTCTCTCCTGTATGAATATGTTTGTGTGTAGTTAACTCATCATTTCGAGAGAATGATTTGTCACAGGCGTCACAGTGATAGGGTTTTTCCCCAGTGTGAATACGTTTGTGTTTAGTTAGCTGATTATTTTGATTGAATGATTTATCACAGAAATCACAATGATATGGTCTTTCACCAGTATGAATACGTTTATGATCCGTTAAGTTAGTAATTGTAGAGAATGATTTGCTACACATATCACAGTGATAAGGTTTCTCTCCTGTGTGAATACGTTTGTGTGTAGTTAAAATATCTTTACGAGTGAATGATTGACCACAGATATCACACTGATATGGTTTCTCTCCTGTATGAACACGTTTATGAATAGTCAATTCGTCTTTTCTTGAGAACCTTTTACCACAGATATCACAGTGATATGGTTTCTCTCCTGTATGAATACGTATATGTGTAGTTAGATTACCTTTTGAACTGAATGACTTGTTACAGATATCACATTCATATGAAGACTTTGCCAAGCTTTTTGCCATCTTTATAGAACAAAAAATAACAGCTGTTTAACTGATTCACTAATAATTTTTCTTCTCTCACCACAATATATATGTTTGCTGCTTTCCTTTTTTTTCTGCTATGTGTCCATCATCTGAATGGAGAGTGCTTTATAAATTTATATGAAGATATTTAAAACGCAGAATTGTATATTACTCATTCCAGAGAAATTTTTCAAAATAATTCCTTAAATTTATATGAATATGGTTATATTTGTTCAGTATAACATCTTATGTCTTTAAAAGATGATAAATATTGATGATGTGTCTGTTGTATAATAAACGAAATTAAACGAAATTGTTTATGCCAGTTTCACCTCTGATTCTGAAATAATAAGGAAAACAGTATAAGATTTCAAGAATGCATAAACAGCATAAATTTCATTTCATTACTATATCTATAAATTGTAGAAGTGAAACCGTGACCAGAACAACTGAATTCCTCCAGTGTATCTCTATAATTTTACATATAGAACAGAGCAGAGAAATAAATATATTTTAACAATACATCATATCATAAAAGTATAACTGTCTGCTTGCCTAGCAAGAGTCACTGCGATGCAAGAAGTGTCATTTGCTTCCAGTCTTCTGACCAGTAAAGGGACATGGAAACAAGTGAAGGTTGCAGACAATAGAAAATCTGCCTCAATTCTGTCTTATTCACTGGACATTAAGGTGAAAAAAAAAAAAGAAAAACAATGTTATAAAATACAAGTTGATATATCATTATTTTTTGATGTCAGCTTTTCCATGCTGTCAAAATTATTTGGCTCTATGATTTTTCTGATACAAACCCCTTTAACTGTCTCTTATGGCATGCAGCAATATACTGTATATACCCATATTACATTAAGACGCATATAATATTGTGCACACACACACATATATACGAGATAATCCTTGACTTATGACAAGTAGAAGCTATATGCAATCTCCAGTATCTCATTCTATGATCTCCACAACTCTTCAGAACAAGGAACAACTTTTGGACAACAATGATATACGTTTCTTTTGTTACAAATATTCTCTTCTATTTTTTAAACAACTGAAATTATCATTTTAATTGCTGAGGTGCGTTTCTAAAGAACCTCCAGATAATCAGTCAAAAGTGTGGAAAAAATAAATGTTTTTAGGATAACCGAAGTCATGCCAGTCTACGAATTCATACAATGGTGTTTGATGTTGTTGGCCGATAGTGCTGTCTGTAAAACACGTTTCTCACTCTGTAAATAGACAAGAATATGACGCATGTGCTTATTGTATTTTACGATGGAAATATAAAGGTTGCATAGCTATTACTTGAATGTTTGGAGCTAATGCATTAGCCCCGAATGTTTTTAGGTTTACCAAAGTCTTTGCCTGAATTTAGACAGTGGCGTTTGCCGGTGTTCGCCGATGATGCTTTCCAACTATAAAAGCAGGCTACAGTAAGGTAAGCCACACAATTATGTAACCGTGTTATTTCTACGTACAGGATAATACTATACCTTAATCCACAAATGTGGTCCCGTTGTCCGTGAAGTACTTAGGGTCCACTTTTATACTGGGACTATGGAAAATTCCCAATTTTTCGGCCAAAGATAGGCAGTCGACTTTTACATGAGATCAACTGTTACTCGAGTAATATACGTTAGATCGTGAAAGGTGCGATGAAGTGTGAGGTGCAGTTGGTAGTTTGTTTATTTTATTTCTAATGTGAATTGTAAATATTTCAGAACAGAAGGGAAATTGGAAAGAAAATTAATTCATGTGAATCGTGGCAGCTATTCCGAAGGCGTAATTGAGAGGGACAGAGAGACTGAGACAATTCAAAAAGTAAAGATACTGAATTCTTTTCTTTTTTCTGTTTTAGGAAGGCGATTGACATCTGTTTTGCAAGGTGAAGTTCTATATAATAGTGAAAATACCCCAAAATAACAACAACAACAAAAATTCTATTTTATTAGTGACGACTATTCCAAAAGCCACCCTATTAGGGTGTCCACAAGGTCTGGGTACATGTAGTAAATAAAATCATAACATAAACAATTAGATATAAGAAATAATAATTTCTTAAAGTATGTGTTAATCCCCATTACCCAGACTTTGTGGACACCCTGTATATTAGAATCATGAAGGGGAAGAAAAACCCTCCCAATGCTTTGCTCTTTTCATTCCCCATGGAGAAACGACGGTTATTCCGAAGATCCGTCTTGAAAATATTTAATATCGATTTAAACACTATAAAACTATAAATACTTACTTTTCCGTTTACCTTTATATTTTCTTGGATAATTTCGATTAACACAAGAAATGATTATGGTAAGATGCTGGACGGAAAGAAAACCAAAGTAAAGATACATTTAGAGATTTATTATTACACATAGTTTCGTACTTATTCTGTTAACACTTATGTATTGACCACCCGCGGTGGTAAAAACTACGTGCACCACCCGTTTTCGGCGTAACAAAAACCCTAACACTGGGTGTCCGTATTCTCTACTTTCGCCTTGACTAGCACTGAATAGGCACAGCTGTTCAGCCAAGGGTTTTCTTGGACTAAACAACGACGTGAGAGCAATGGAACCTCTACGTACTTGTACGATTTGCTAGAAATAACTGTCAAATTTAGCTCAAGTTATACCAATCGGATCTGTTCCATCTCAGGCACAGATTAAAAATTTTTTTTTTTAACTAAACACTTTGAAACTTCAGAGACGGATCTTTCTGAATTGACGGGCACCACTTTTCATTTATGTTTTATGTAGTGTTTTTGGTACCGAAACACTTTCAAACTTCGTATACTTGTATATTTTGTGTTATAGAACAGATAAAAAATTTTGTAGTCGAAGTTATTTCATGTAAAAAATTGTCGTATTTCGGTAATTTCAACCAATCACTGACGTCTATTGAGGTGAAAACAATTACTGCTATGAAATATAAACAACATATTCTAGTGGTGTAATGGGACCTGTTTCGTTAAGAAAACAAGTGGTGCCCGTCAATTCAGAAAGATCCGAAAATGTTATGGGAACTCGGTACATATTATGGCTAATATCCAGTGTTGTACGAGAGTAGTTCACGGATCTTGTCAATCTCAGTCACGGATTTTTTAATTAAACAGTTTCAACTTCGGATACTGGTTGAATGCATCAGAGGTTTTTCTATTCGGTATATAAAAAAAGTTTGGCTACTTTTTCTAGCAGATCATACAACCACATACAGGTTCTGTCGTTGGTCTGTCTCAGTTATAATTTTGTAAAAATAATGAGCCAAAAGTTGTGGTTCGCAAACAGCAGCAGTAACTTTCTTCAGGTGAATACACGTCATTGATTAGTTAAATTTACCCAAATACGACCAGTTTAACACGAAATAACTTCTAAATTACAAAATTTTGTCAAAAACGCTAAGAGTAAACTGTGTTCTACATGACACATTCACCCAGTATCCGAAGTTTCAAACTGTTTGGTTTAAAAAAATTAAAAAATCTGTGGTTGAGATGGAATAAATCCAACTGTCTGAAACTTTGTATACTGATGTAATTTCTCATGCAGAACACAGTTTACTTTGAACATTTTCAACAAAATTTCATATTTTAGAAGTTATTTCATGTTAAAGTTGTCGTATTTGGGTAATTTTTAGCCAATAAATGACATGTATTCACTTAAAGAAGCTGCTGCTGTTTGCGATAGCAATTGAAGAGGAACAACTTCCGGGTCATCTCTACTAAATGTCACCACTCTGTTCTGCCTGTATATTATCCTTTCTAGTCAGCATGTGCATTCCTTAATCTTCCCCTCTCTACTGGCAGACAGCCACCTCTGCACTATCAACTACCAACCTGCGAGCGAACTTGTCACAACCACTACAGTTACATAATTTCTTATGTATGAGCTGCTGTTTTTACCTGGAAAATTTAATGTACTGCTTATAGAAAAGTGCGCCTAAATTGGTGTACTTTTTTATAAGTTTCAGGAGGAAAATAATTTCTGTATAGAAATCGATTGATTCCACTGATTTTTTTTTCAGAGGAAAGGTCAGTTGGTGAACAATGTGAAAGACTACGGCTACAGTACATTGGTGCCTGGAAGAAAACAAAGCATATTTGTTTTACCTTCTATTTCTAGCAGATCTAGAGATCACATAAAGGTTTCATCTTTCTTGACTTTGCTGATTTCTATGACAGTAGATAGGTCCTACCTAAAATACATTGGCAATAAACATCTTTGATTGGCCTATATTACAGAACTGTACATGTTTGCGACTTCTTGATTAGGTTCTAGAAGGGAAAAAATGAATATCATTTTCATCACCAGCATGCATAAACTGGCAGATTGTATGATGCTTGTGTTAGACCGGCAATGATGCAGGGTAGTGAGGCATGGGCCTCGAATGTAGAGAATTTGATAAGGCTGGAAAGAAACAAGGCAAGTATGCACAAGTGGATGTATTTCAAAGACTTGGTAGAATGGTGCCGAGTGAACAACTAGGTATAACAGGAATCAGATATTGTGTTCAAGAAAGAAGACTGCACTGGTATGGACAGGTGATGCATATTCATGAAGACAGCTGTATAAAGTACCCATGACTTAATGTACTCATTCAAATATTACTCTACCAATTTTGTCTTGACTACATTATATCTCCACAACAAAGCCACCATTATCACCATTTCATCTACAATATCATCCTGGTATTCATATCTTGTTCACTTCCTCGTAATGTCAGATCAGATCTTCTATTAAATAGTGCCAATAAATTATATAGGTTTCAAGTAAACAGTCAGTGAAAATCAGTTTAGAAAATGTGCAAACAAGATTTGGTTATTAAAAAAAGTAGAAAACGAATAATTTCATAGTAAACCAGTTTTATTTAGAGTTTAAATTATTTATAAAAATACAAAGAGACTATTGCAGTCAGAACTCTGGAATTTACACTTGAAATGACAAAATGCTAGAGATAATCATCATGTGATGATGATGATGATGATGATAATGTGGTCCAACACATTCCAGCATTGAAAATGGACATAGAAAAATATTGATGATGATAATTCAGAAAATTGCTCCACCAGTTTTGTTTTTATACCCACAATCCAGGGCATACTTCTATCCTATTATAACATGATGAAAGACTATATGTTCTGATTTGTTTATTTCTTATTATTTAGCATCATACATGGGTATGAATGCTTACAGTTAAGAGATGTTTTAGTCTCTTCCCTACCACAAGGCGATTCTTTCTCTCATAGAATACAGAAATGAATTGCTACAGCATGTTGAGCGAATGGCTTACCACAGATATTACACTGATGTGATTTTTCTCCCGTATAAATACATTTGTGTGTAGTTAATACCTTTCTGTTAGAGAATGATTTACCACAGATGTCACAATGATAAGGCTTTTCGCCAGTATGAACACGTTTATGTGCAGTTAAAGCAGTACGTTGAGAGAATGATTTACCACAAATATCACAATGATATGGTTTTTCTCCAGTATGAATACGTGTATGTGCCTTTAAATCGCTACTCCGAATGAATGATTTACCACAGATATCACAATATGGTTTTTCTCCAGTATGAATACGTTTGTGATAACGCAAAGAATAGTTTCGAAGGAATGATTTACCACAGATATCGCAAATATATCGGCTTTCTCCAACATGGATACGTTTGTGTACAGTCAAGGCATTAGTTCCAGGGAATAATTTACGACAGATATTACACCTATAAGGTTTCTCTCCTGTGTGAATGTATCTGTGAGTAGTTAACTCGTCATTTCGAGAGAATGATTTGTCACAGACATCACAGTGATAAGGCTTTTCTCCTGTATGAATGCGTATGTGTTTAATTAACTGGTTATTTTGATTGAATGATTTACCACAGATATCACAATGGTATGGTTTTTCTCCAGTATGAATGCGTTTGTGATCAGTTAAGTTAGTACTTTTAGCGAATGATTTACTGCACATATCACACTGATATGGTTTCACTCCTGTATGAATACGTTTGTGTGTACTTAAAATGTCATTACGAGTGAATGAGTGACCACAGATATCACACTGATATGGTTTCTCTCCTGTATGAACACGTAAATGAACAGGTAATTCACCTTTTCTAGTGAACCTTTTACCACAGATATCACAGCGAAATGGTTTCTCTCCTGTATGAATACGTATGTGAGCAGTTAAATTACTTCTTGAGGCTAATGACTTTTTACAGATATCACATTCATATGAAGACTTTGCTAAGCTTTTTGCCATCTTTTTAGACCAAGAAAAAACAGTTGTTTAACTCATTGAATAATAAATTTTCCTTTCTCACCACAATATATATGTTTCCTGCTTTCCTTTCTATAATTTATTTCTAACAAATATTCCTTCTGCTATATGTCCATCATCTGGATGCAAAGTGCTTCATAAATCTACCTGAATATATTTAAAATGCAGAATTGTATTGGACTCATTCCAGAGAATGACACACACAAATGTTGCTTAATAATCTTACCCAGAGGAAATCTTTCAACGTAATTCATTAAATTTATATGTAAATGGTTATATTTGTTCAGTATAACATCTTTTGTCTTTAAAAGATGATAAATATTGATGATGCTTCTGTTGTATAAAAAACGAAATTGTTTCTGCCAGTTTCAGCTCTGATTCTGAAATAATAAGGAAAACAGTATAAGATTTCAAGGATACATAAACAGCATAAATTTCATTTCATTACTATACTTATAAATTGTAGAAGTGAAACCTTAACCAGAACAACTGAATTCCTCCAGTGTATCTCTATAATTTTACATATAGAACAGAGCAGTGAAATATATTTTAACAATACAGTATATCATAAAAAGACTTTTAAAAATAGGGATTGATTTGTTCGACTAAACCTATGAAGGCGATGCCACACTCTAATGGCGGGAACAAAAGATATGCCGCATATACTCTTGTAAAAGTTGAAATTTTTAAGACCATTTTCTAAGATCAAATTTATGGGGTCGACTATTCCAAGGATACTACTTTTGAGGGGCTGAAATTCAAGCTAGAATCCGAAGTACCGTATCAGCAGCAGATCTCTAATCAAATAAAAACAAAAACACAATCAATTACAGTAATATTTTGGATTCTATACATCAAAACGCACGTCCTAATAAATAACAAAATCCATAAACGAGGCCGCGTAGGTCTTACAAAATATTTATTCTATGTCTTTTAGTTGTATCCATCAAACTTAACAGACTGAGTGAAATCGATTTATATCTCATAACATATCTACCTACCTGGTACCAGCATGCCACTACCTACTGTAATACGGTGCACGCACCTGATACCTACTCGGGGTGTTTCAAAAGAGGTTTGCTGGATCACCAGTATATTGTCCATAATATGGTGTAGAGTTGTACAAGATAACACTGTACCTTGACCAACAAATGTTGTTCTGTTGTTCGTGAATTACTAGGGTGAGCTTCTATATGGGTCCATGGAAAATTACCCATTTTTTTGCCAAAAAATAGGGGCACAAATTCGATATAAGTACCGAAAGATCACCAAATAGGGGATCGACTTTTATTCTTAGTATATACGATAGATCGCGAAAGGTGCGATGAAGTGTGAGGGGCATTTGGTAGTTTTTTTTTACTTTATTTTATTTCTAATGTGAATTCTAAACATTTCAGAACATACAAGAAATTTGAAAGAAAATTAATTCATGTGAATCGTGGCAGCTTTTCCGAAAGTGTAATTGAGAGAAAGAGAGAGATTAAAAAAAAAAAGATATTCAATTTTTTTTCTTTTTTAAGAAGGCGATTGACATCTGTTTTGCGAAGTGAGATTCTATAAAATGGTGAAAATACCAACTAAATAACGGAAAGAAATCTCAGAAATTCCATTTTATTACTGAGAGCTAATTTGAAAGCCACCCCACTTTTTTTGCAGTATTCCTGTGTTTGATACAAAGGAAATTACGATTCTGGTAGAAATTTTGGCTGACAATCGTAATAAATAAAAATCAGGAAAGGGAAGAAAAACCCTCCCAGTTCTTTGCTCTTTTCATTTCCCCAAGGAGAAACGACAATTATTCCGAAGATCCGTCTTGAAAATATTTTATATCGATTTAAACAATTATAAATACTTACTTTTCCTTTTACCTTTCTATTTTCTTTGATAAATTCGATTAACAAAGGAGAGAAAGTTCCGCACTAATTAAGATTATGATCGAAACTGGGCGGAAGTCACAGAATTCCGGATAAATATTTATAATTGGAAATATAACAACATGGATATTTATTCTTACACAGAGTTTCGTAGTTATTCTGTTAAAAACTATGGATTGATCAGCACTTGACTGCTCAGTCTTGGTTTTTCTTCGACTAAACAACCACGTAGGAGCAATAGAACTTCTACGTACTTGTACGTTCTGCGAGAAATAACTGTCAAATTTCCCTCGAGTTTATACCATTCAATCTTGATTGGAGTTCATTAATGTATTCCACGCTATACGATGCCATAATGCTGTGTATGTGTTTGTTGTTAATATATACAATATATTTATAATATATAACACAATAATGAAGTAGTGAGTTCGATCCCTGTAAAACACTGTAAAAAGGCCACACATGTCTCGGAACTGAGTAGCATGTGCCTGTCCTGGCCCATCGAAGACTGGTTGTAGCTTCGTTGTCATGCCATGTCTCCACTGTAACAAGTTCTGTACTTAAATTCTCTTAGAAATAGTGAACGTTTACTAATACTTCACCTAAAATGGAAATTTTGGCGAGTGAAATAAGGGAACTTCTAAGTTAGGCCTGTTAGAAATAATAGCTTAATCTCTTCGAATATA
>NC_068993.1:61497919-61504132 GCF_001194135.2 Octopus bimaculoides | reverse complement strand
TAGAAAAAGTAGCAGTGAGATGGTTGCAATATCTGGTAATCTTCCAGTTTCGAGGGATTAAAAAAGTAAATAAATCACAAGGGGAAATAACTGAACGTCTTACCAGTATTATCCGTACTACTTTGTTTATAAATAAATCACGTGATTTGATTGACGTTAACTGTTTATATATAAATCACACACGTGATTGAATATCTTAGTTTCTTATGAGAAATCGAAAATGCCTCGTGGAAGACCGGCTGCACAACATCTTATCGTTGCTGAAAACGAAATCCTGACTCCTGAATTAATATTAGAGGAAAAATGGAAAATCTGTGATTTAAGCAGTAGCTCAGGATACAGAATGTTGGAATGGTGTGCGCGTCGTCGACTTATTAGAAATAAGTTTACCTGCGTCGACTGTCTAGTACCATGCGGACTTATTACACGTGGTGACAGAAAAAAACATTTTAAACTTTTATAAAAAAAAAATTCCATCGCATGCTGTTTTAGAGAAAAGGTAGTACGGATAATACTGGTAAGTCATTCAGTTATTTCCCTTGAATATTTCTTTTACCTCCTCGAAACTGGAAGATTACCGCAGTATCTTTTGATCATATGCGTGTTCGACCTGGGGCTAAACAACAAGAGTAAAGTATCTCTGATAGAAAGACAAACTTGACTTTTCCGTTAAAATCACAACTCTAGCAAGAAGCATAACATACAAAGCTGAAATACGAAAGGAACAGTTAAAGATGACGAAAGCACTCTAACAATAGGGATCTCTTTTCGAAGGGGACGTGTTTTCTTCCGGTACCGTCTGGCAATAACATCATGGCGAAGGACGATCTTGATGCGTAAGTGGACTTTATAAATATCAGCAATTAAACTGTTATCATACGTTCATATTTTCCAGGACATGTCCTGGATTTAGATGACAAAATTTGCGTCTGGGAAGAATTTTTAAAATTTTCTTCGGGTCCGGAATTTCAGTTCCCAATACTTGAAAAAAATTTAGGCAGCCTACAATGCGAGTAGTTGTGAGACATTCTTGTCGTCTGAATATTTTACATTTTGGGGTCTCGTTGTTTTGGGTTCTCCTTTGTTATTAAAGGTTTCTTGGTTTATAGTAATATTGCGTGACTGTCTTCCTTTTGTAGTTTAATTATGGCTAAGTTAATACTTAATGAAGAGTTTCTAACTTTACGAGGTTTTATGACGCATATATATTTTTCCTCCATTTTCTTGTGCAACAAGAACGGTGTAACCATTCTACATAAGTAAAACAAACAAAAACCTCATCATTTCATGTGCTTAATTTCCACTAGTTGTTTTCCTAACATGATAATAAAAAACAAAATCGTTTTTCCTTCACCTTGACTATGTTACTATAAAAGAGCCTAGTTGACACGTCCTATCTTTTAAAAGCAAATTTGTCGTGCTCTGCTTGAGCAAAAAAAAGAATGTTTGGTTATTTTGTAGAGCTGGCTCCTGTTATGGGTTAGATTGATGCGTGTTAAACGTCTGGTTCTTGTCATAGAGGTGATACATCGTTGTTGCTTAACCCTAGTTCAGCCCTGGTTGAGTATACCTATGATCAACAGCTTTCCGATCTTTTCTGAGTATTGGGTACCTTGGAATACATTCTGTGCAATGCATTTTTTGTGATACAGTAATGTAATTTAAAGAACATTTCGCTGTTTTATCTATCAGGTAGAGTGACTATCTAAAGTCATCCTCAGTCGCTATTATCATTGATATTTCACGTTAAAAGATGCAACATGAATGTGCTTGGCTGTTGCAGTGCCAATTTTACCTTACAATCACTCGCTGTATTGTCCAACAGTGAGTTTCCTAAACAACTTCTAATGACATATACCAATATTCCCTGCTGCAGAGTGTAATTGAGGGAATGTCTACATCTTTTGACTAATTTTCATTTCCATTGATTATGATTGCCCATTTTCTTTTGTAAAATTATTTCTGCAAATTATGCACATAATGAATAAAACGTCTTTTAGAGCTTTATATAAGTTTATCATTTTGGAGCTTTATATAGGTTTTACATAGCCAACCTCATAGCCTTATGCTGAGATAACTGTCCTCATGTGTGAGGACCATGTCTGGGAGGCTTGTAAGGCTTGAATTTATACCAAATGATTAGTAACCCAGCATTACAACAAACATTCTTCAATCGATTCTATATATTTTGCAACCAATACTACATCTTAAATCCCTTTTCTTGTCTTTTTGGTTTTTGAATCTCTAATTTATTTAGCATCAAATCTCAGAATGCTCACAATGTATCTAACTTGTCATATATGTTTTAATTATCAGGTTAGCTGTTGCTGAACTTCTCCAAGAAGCTAAAAGAGGTTCTGAGAGGGCTAAAGAAATGGGAGCAATAGGATGGTAAGTTTGCTTTCACCATTTTTTTAGACAAAAAACTGGGGTTGATAGGTCTAAACATTATATAATATAATAAATGCAAAAACTAATTTCTGTGTGTCAATGTGTCATACTTTGATCCCCCCCTCTCTCACTATTCAGTGACACTTCTACTATCACTCATGCTGGGGTGAGAGTAATAGTAGGCATAGAGATAGTGAGGGTGGTGGCAAAGACAGAGAGAGAGAAAGAGGGACTGAACACTAATGGTAATGTTGTGATAGAGGCAGAGGCGGTGGTGTGGTAGTGGTGATTGCCAAGGCGGTCAGGGATGACAGTGGTGATGGTGGTGGAGGGAAAGGCAGCAAAGTCAAAGATATTGATGGTGGTGGCATCAGAAGTCTGAATGGTGTGTGTATGGCAGATGTGGTGGTACTGTTGTTTATCATGCAGCTTTGCAATGAGTTTCAAGTCGATAAATTATATCAGGGTTCTGCAGTTTCTGCCCATCAGATTTGCTCACAAGGCATTGGTCAGTCCACCGCTATACAAAGAGACCATTGCCCATGATGCTGCATAGTGAGGACTGAATCAGGAACCATGTAGTTGGGAAACAAATTTCTTAAGCACAGAGCCATACTGGCTTCTGAATAAAATACAGTCGTACTCTTAATTCAAGAGAGAGAGAGTAGGAAGAACACACAGCTCTGTAAATAATTACTCCGACTTCATTTATGCAAATTAAAAAAATGTAAAACAATGAGGCGACGGGATCGAGCGGTGTCTTTAGCGAAGTCAATCCATTTAATGTCATCGTGGCCGATTCAATTTTATAGGTTATCTCCCTTTAAATGATTAACTTAACGATATCGTTGATTTCTCCTAGGTGACTAAGGTTACTTTTTAATCACTTATCGAACTCAAGGCAGGTTTTTGGAGGAGAAGAGGCGAGCTTCCTTCTAGAGGATGTGAGGAAGGAAAAGGGGATGGATGGGTTGCCATGCCACAACGCCTTAATGAAGAGGGTGAGGTTGCGGAATAATTTCCAAATTTTTTCTTCATATGGGTGGCGGGGCTGGTATTTGTTAGTTTCAGAACAGCTGATTTAGTTGACCTCACCATTCCATCGTTTTTGTCTATCAAGGACTACATTATCTCTTGTGTTCCTCCTTTTGTTTTAGACAGTAAAGTATTACTTGAGAGAATTTAGCTGCTATACCTCACAGACTAGGTGGCCAGTAGAGGTTTCCTCGTCTGTTCGCTTTACCGTATTTAGCCTGATGCTATAAGACATTTCTACCAGTTCACTGCCCTGAGGAGAATATGGTGACTCCTTACAAGATGTACGAAGATTTACATGTTATTGGAGAAGATAAATAGTTCTAGCAGTAGTTTCTTAAATTGGTGCCATATCTAAAGATTTTTTTTTTTACAAAATAAGAATCAAAATTAAATGCAAGTGCAATCAGTTCAGTGCAATAACTGCGAAATATAGGCCAGTATTCTCCACTTCTGTTAGGTTTTCGTTTTTCTTGCATGACACTATCACATCGATGACAAGGGTCTGCTTCTTGTGATGTATCCAGAAGATTGTTTTCTAGTAAAAATGCAACTACTGTTTCCTCTGTAAAAATTATACGTCTAGAGAAATCCTTTAACAGCAATGTTATGGTTAAAATTAACTCAGGTTAAGAAAAAGTAGACCGCATGCTAAAAGTAATTTTACAGCATAGACAGGACACTGCAATAGGCTGCATGCTAAAGTAGCACCAAATGTTTATTTTTGTATACTTCCACCTTATATTTGAAAAGTTTTCTTAATTTTCTTTTCAATTGCACAGTGTTTGTTGAGATCCTCAAAATTAATCTATAATTAGTAGCGAGATAAGACATCCCAAATATTATTTTAGCAAGTTTAAGAGGATTCAGGGAGCTTCTATCTCTGCTGGCAACTAAGGGCCTCTTGCTCAGGATGATGCATGTGTGTGAACTGCCATGCTACACAGCAGTGAAACATGGGCCATGACTGCTGAGGACACGATGCATAGGCTTAAAAGAAATGAAGCTAGTATGATCCGCTGGATGTGTATACACGACAGAGTGTGAACACCCTGAGAGAAAAGTTGGACATACGAAGCATCAAATGTGGTGTGCAAGAGAGACGACTGTGCTGGTACGGTCATGTGTTACGTATGGATGAGGACAGCTGTGTGAGGAAGTGACACACTCTAACTTTGGAAGGAACCGATGGAAGAGGTAGACCGAGGAAGACGTGATGAGGTGATGAAGCATGACCTTCAAACGTTGGGCCTCACACAGGCAATACAGGAGACCGAGACCTTTGGAGATATGCTGTGATTGAGGAGACCCAGTGTTACATGTCCGGCCCATTTAAGAGTACCCTTGATACGTCAGGCGATATGAGATGCTTAAGACCTGTTGAGTCAAGTAAAACTAAAATCGTAGCTGTGGCCAGTGCCCCCTGACTGGCTATCGTGCTGGTGGCACGTAAAAAGCACCATCCAAACGTAGTCGATGCCAGGTCCACCTGACTGGCTCCTGTGCCAGGGGCATGAAAAAAGCACCATCCAAATGTGGCCAATACCATTGCCGCCTAACTGGCCCCTGTGCCAGTGGCACGTAAAAAGCACCCACTACACTCTTGGAGTGGTTGGTGTTAGGAAGGGCATCCGGCTGTAGAAACATTGCTAGATCAGACTGGAACCTGGTACAGCCTTCTGGCTTGCCAGACCGCAGTCAAACCGTCCAACCCATGCCAGCATGGAAAGCGGACGTTAATCGATGATGATGATGATTAATGCAAATCAACATTTGATGGGATTTGATCTCAGACCATCGATACTGCAAAGCAATTTGTCCGTTACTCAGCTGATTCTGACAATACATCCACGCTGAGTACGCACTAATATTTAATAATTCCAAATGACCGTTAATTATTAGTTTCACCCATTTATTCCTCTCCCCTTCACCCTAAAAAAGACTAGACTAAGGGTACACCCTTTTCCTCTATATTAAAGACGGAAAAAAAAAATTTATAAATCTAAGGGAGATAATTCTTCCACTTGTTTAACAAGTTTTTATACCCAGTACACTCTGTGTGGCCCGTTTTGTCAGTTTTTCTGGCCATTTAGTCTTGATAGACTTTTCCAACTGCCTCACATTGATGATGTGGCCATTTAGAAGACAGTCAGTAAACACAAAGCCTCTTGCATCCCAAAAAGCTGAGGCCGTCACCTTCTCTGCAGGTAAAACAACTTTGATCTTCTTTGGAGCAGGCGAGGGAGGGTGTTTCCATTGCCTGGATTGTCTCTTTGCTTGTAGCTCAAAGTGATGAAACCAACACTCGTCCTAGGTTAGAGAACTTTGAGGCCAGCTGGATCTGCCTCAAACAATGTCAGATTTCCCATGATGTGATCAGCCTGGTATACTTTTGATCAGGTGTCAGAAGACATGGCACCCACCTAGCATAAACCTTCGTCATGCTAAGTTCATTGTGCAGAATATTCTCAACTCTCCCATGGGATATGCTAATAGCATTCGTTATTTGATTTATAGTCAATTGCCTGGACATTCAGACCTCGTGTGGCAATTGCAGGACGTTCAGACCTCGGGTCATCTTCAAAGCTCTCTCTTCCCCTCCTAAATTCAGCTGCCCACTTTTGCACAGTTGATAAAGTTGGAGCATCATCCCCTACTGCAGCAACCATGTCAGCATGAATGTTCTTGAGGGGGCTAAACCCTTTCTCTGCAGGTATTTGATAACACCATGATGCCAAATTTTGTCCGTTTTCAACAGAGGTTGCTACTTACTTTTGAAGTCTTCTT
>NC_068993.1:61491532-61497357 GCF_001194135.2 Octopus bimaculoides | reverse complement strand
CCAACATCGCTTGACAACCGATGCTGGTGTGTTTACGTCCCCGTAACTTAGCGGTTTGGCAAAAGAGACGATATAATAAGTAATGGGGTCGATTTGCTCGACTGAAGGCGGTGCTCCAGCATGGTCACAGTCAAATGACTGAAACAAGTAAAAGAGTATATAGCTATGTAAGCTACATAAATATTTCACTTTCATACAAATTAGTTTGCAGCCTAAAATATTTTACTCTCATTGCACAAAACTATTCAACCTTTACTTTCAGGCGCAAATGTCCAATTCCACAAGCAAATAAGGTTTTCCTCAATAACACTCTGCTCGGCATCGTCAGTGATTCAAAACGGCGCCAAAGACAAAGAGAAGCAATCATCAAAAGTAATATCCTCCCAAACAGCAGGAATCACCACACATCAAACTCAAGCCATCATCGTAGCAGACATCGTTCACCTACCTCCTCATCTCGGAAATCTGAACATTTACCAAGAGACTCCAAGAAGTCTCCCTCTTCTTCTCCTGAATCTAATGCCAGAAATGGTTCTGTAGACACATCACAATCTCAGAGGAAAAGATATTCTTCTCATAAATCAAAACACGAAGTAAAACATAAAAAGCAGAAACTACACAAGAAAAAATAAATTTTTTTGATTTTTCACATTTCTTTCATTTTTTATTTATTGTTTTATTTATTGCAATTTGGAAGAATTTTGGGAGCAACAAAATGATGATTAAGAAATTTTATGGTTCTTTTCTAATACAGACAGAAGACCAGAAATTTTCTGGTTTTAGTCATTTAAATCGTCATTAGTACAAGACAAGTATTTCATTTCATTGGCCCTGGCTGGACAAAGAGCAGGGTTGGTTTCAGTGAGAACGTAGAGGGCCAGACAGAACAAACACTGCAAGACATTTTGCACAGAACTGTTAGGATTCTGCTAATTTGCTTCTCATTTAGTTAATAATTCTTTCTAAACTTGAGACAAGGCCACCAATTTTGAGGGGTGGGGAAGTTGATTAGCTCAACACAAGCACTCAGCTAATACTTATTTTGTTGATCCCAACAGGATGGAAGGCAAAGTTAACCTTGCCAGAATTTGAACTTGGAATGTTAAAAACTGGAAGCAATGGTGTTGAGCATTTGTCTGATGTGCTAAGGAATTCTGCCACCTTGTAACCGTTTCGGATTTTGACACAAAACCAGCAATTTTAGGGAGAGGGCTTAGTCAACACCATTAACTCCAGTACTGGTGTTGTGTTTTATCGACCCCCAAAAGGATAAAAGGGGATTCTTCTTGGACTGTCACTTAACTGGTGGCGTATACTGCACATTATTGAGAATCAATGCAGTTTTTGAGGCAGTTGTCTAGTTTACGTGTATCATTGTTCGTTGTCTTTGTTTGATGTTCTATGCTTGCTTGGGTTAGATGAGTCTTAACGAGGCAGTTTCCAATAGTTGGATGTCCTTCTTGTCAATTTTTGCTTCTTAAGTAAGATGCTTTCGTTTTACTTGAAACTGTGGGGAGTCTTGTTTGCAGCAAATGTAAACAAACATCTATTGTTGTTCAAATGGTGGCTGTGAAGACATATGCAAAAATAAACATTTCCATGCATAAGCACACGTGCGCATACACGTGCACTTGCAATATCCTTCTATACAGTTTCTTTCAAGCAAATTTCACTCTTAAAGCATAGGTCAGCCTTAAGCTATAAATAGAAGAAACTTGCCTAAGGTGCCATACAATGGAATTGAACCAGAAATCATGTAATTGTGAAGCAAACTTTGTAACTGCTCAGCCATGTCTAAACTTGTCTGTCTTTTTATGGTAGACTCGGCTGAATTGAAGTGATGGTGTTGTAGAAGGGTTCTGGTGGCAGCAAACAGGCCAGGGTTAAGACTGTCATTTGAACTCACAAAATTTAATCTTTATGTTACCCTCTTTTATATAGGCGTGGCTGTGTGGTTAGGAAGCTTGCTTCCCAGCCACATGGTTTCAGGTTCTGTCCCACTTTGGGCAAGTGTCTTCTACAAAGCCTTGAGATTGAATTTGATTGGCAGAAGTGTGTAAGTGCTTGTGCCTCCTCCTAATAGAGAGCAGGGAAAATATATATCCTCATCATCATCATCATTTAACATCCATTTTCCATACTGGTATGGGTTGACAGGAGCTGACCAGCTGAAGGGCTGCCTGGGCTCCATGTTTGTTTTGGTGTTTTTTCTGTGGATGGATACTCTTCCTACAGAGTACAATGCACTGGTTCAGGTACTATATATATATATATATCATTTAACATCCGTGTCCATGCTGGCATGGGTTGGATGGTTTGACCAGAGCTGGTAAGCTGGAGGACTGCACCAGACTCCAGTCTGATTTGGCATGCCCTTCCTAATGCCAACCACTCTGAGAGTGTAATGGGTGCTCTTATATGCCACCAACACAGGTGCCATTTGTGTGACACCAGTATCTGCGATTTTGCTTGGCTTGATGGGTCTTCTTCTCAAGCATGACAATGCCAAAGGTCTCGGTCATTGCCTCTGAGAAGCCAACCACTTTGCCTGCATAAGACCCAACGCTCAAAAGGAACTCAGCCACTTTGCCTCTGTGAGGCCCAACGCTCGAAAGGTGCTCTTTACATGTCACCAGCACAGGTACCAGTTACGTGACACCAGCATTGGCCATGACTACAATTTCACTTGGCTTGACAGATCTTCTCAAGCATGACATAATGCCAAAGATCTGTCATGAGTCATTGCCTCTGTGAGGTTCAAAGTTCAAAGATCATGCTTGTAACAGATGTTGCCATATTTAATCATCACCACCATCATCATCATTTAATGTCCATGTTGGCATGAGTTGGACAGTTTGACAGGATCTGATGATTCTAAGGATTGTGTTGTCTTCTAATGTCTGCTTTTGCATGGTTTCTACAGCTGGATGCCCTTCGCAACCTCAACTACTTACAGTATGGACTGGTTGCAGTTTTTGAGCCATCAGCACTAATGAGGTTGCCACGCAGATCGCAGGACTATGAACCCTAAGAAAGATGGAGGTCAGCTTTATACTAGGGAACGAAGGGTTAACGGATGGTGGGAGGATACAAAGCAGGTTCTTCCAGGGGATCTGCATGGCTACTGATATTTAATAAGGGACAGGGAGAAAGAGAAAAGAGAGATGATCCGTAGGAGCTGCACAGTGATCGATAGTAGCGATGAAAGGTCCCTGCCCCAAGGGACACAGATTCAAAAGCAACACATAAAGAAAAATAATAAAAAACCAAGAAGCCCAAAATTAGAACATTTCAAATATTTAATGAGCATAAATAAATAAATAAAAATAAATAACAAACAACTGATGTTGAAATCCGAATGATGAATGTTTTGTGTTTGTGTTTTGTTTTTGTTTTTTTTTCTGTTGTAAAAAAGATAAATGTGAACAGTAACAGACAACTGATCGAATAACAAATGTGTCCAGGTGCCAATTGCTTATTTTTGGTGGGTTGTTGGTTTTTTTTTTTTTGTTGTTTTTATTTTTGCAATTATCGGTTTCACTGGTGCCTTTCCAACTTACATTCAAGGAGAAAGGATTAAGAGGGTAACACCAGAAGTCTTCAATTCGGAGAGTAAAAAATGTCAAAGCCAAGATGGAAATGGGGAAAATCAAAATATTCCCAGTCAACTACAAAATTCATAAGATATTTCATTAATCTAATCAACAGACTTGTTATTCATTTAATATCTTTTTTTTTTTTAGGGGTGTTTTGTTGAGAGATTTTATTGTTTTTTGGTTTTTGTTTTAGTTGAGGATGTTTTTGGAGGTTTTTTGTTTTTTTTAATTAATTTCATTTAAATTTTCTTAATGATATAAGTGGCCTTTTCAGATGAACACTTTTTATATTAAAGAAACATCATATATATAAAACACTCTGAAAAAACAACTTCATATGTTGGATTGAACAAATATGTCTGCCGTTTTTCTATCTCTTTCTACTAAGATAAAAGAATATGTGTGTATCATTATTATTATTATTATTTGTTTAAAATATTTGCATTATTTATTATTGTTAAAGTAGGAGAAATATTTAGCAAAAAAAAAAACTGATTTAGAAAATTAATTCCAAGTGAATATATTTCCAGAACAGGAGGAAACAAACTCTAGAGAAATGGTTATTTAAATAACGTGTCAAAATGGTAGGTCAACCTTAGAACCATTTTCCAAAACATGGAGCTGTCACAAACTTATAATGAATATATGACACTAATATATATATATATATATATATATATACATACATACATACATGCACATGTACATACATACACATATCTACACAAACATATATACATACACACGTACATACATATATATATATTAGTGTTTAGCATTGATTTAATTTTATTTCTCCTTTTGATGGATTATAGCAAAATTTGTTTTTGTCTGTTCATACTTTGATCATTTTTTTTCAAGTAAAAACAACAACAAAAAAGCCTTCAGCAGGGTAATTTATTTGTTGTTGTTGTTGTAAACAGACAAAGATAAGAAGGATACATATATACGTATTTATTTTAAGTGATGTAGTTGGTTTTCATTTCTCCCCCCAATTTCAATACTGTGTGTGTGTGTGTGTGTCACAAGCATTGCTTCAAGAGGTGTCTCATGAAACAAGGTAAAAGAATCGACTAGATTAAGAATATTGTAATTTGGTTAGGATTAGAGTAAAGTAAAAAAAGAAACTTTACTTCTTGTCTGATGTGGGATTTCTTTACACATAATTTATTCATGTTAATTAAGAATCAGCAAATACGTGGGGGAGGATATTAATTTTTTTTCTTTTTTTAATGTGTTGGGCAATGTTTGTTACTGATGCTGTTGTTTGTTATTTTTAATTATAACTAATACTAATTCATCAATGAAATCATCCTTAATATCAAAATAAGCCAAATTGAGTCATTTTAATACATTTAATATTAATTTAGCAAAAAAAAAAAAAAGGTAAAACTTGTATAAACCTTGCCTTATTTGAAACAACTGTTTAAAATCAGAAATTTATACAATTTAATAATAATAATAAATAATGTCTTTAATTAGCTACAAGGGCAAATGTTAACACAAAATTAAAATTATTTTTTAATAAGCTGTTTAAAAATTCCCACATCTTTTGTAAAAAAAGGGGGTGGGGATATCATAAGAGCAACAGGAAAGGATTCAGGTATGTTGCTGTGAAGAAGCTCCTGTAATCTCTCTACTTGAACACACCTGTATGTTTTAGAGACATTCAAATGAACAATGCCTTCAATCATATTTCTACCTGTAGCCATTCCACCTTTAATGCAACATATTTAGGGGACAAGTGGTCTTCAATTATGTGTTCCCTATTTTGAAGATGCCAAGGGAATTTGGTACAGAAAGTGGTTTACACAGGTGAGGAGATTACTCAAGAAGCACCTACATTGGCTTGGGTTTTGCAGGTGTTTTGTGTTAAAACAATCACCTTTAATTATTGTCATCATCAGTGAAGGCTTGCCTCTACTGTTGTTGTACACGAATGCTCTTGAACAAATGGAAGGATTTCTTCATCATTCGGAGTGGGCAGTTTTAATACGTTCTAGAAATGGTCTGATCAGCAGATTGTTGGACACAACAGCAAAAGAGCCTTAAACATGGATCTGAAAATTCTTCAATCAATTGTTTGTCAAAATAAAATTAACAATGGTGTGTGTATGTGTGTGTGTGTTAAAATAAATAAAGGAATATTTTGATGAGATGCTTGTGAATTAAAAGATAAGACTAGATGTCTTTGTATATATATATATATATATATATATATATATATAT
>NC_068993.1:61471648-61491522 GCF_001194135.2 Octopus bimaculoides | reverse complement strand
CATAAGCCAGCATGAAAATATATTTGTGTGACAGGGTATGGTGGAATGGTTGCCAAGGGAACCCAATCAAGGTGGAATTTCCTTCAAGATAATCTTCATTCCGGTTGAAAAATAGCCAAACATTCTATATGTGTCTAATTTATTTTCTCTTTAGCCCCACCCAAAAAATTGGGGGGGGGGAAGGAAATAATTTTTTTTCTTGATTTTTTAATAGTAAATGATAATAAAAATAAATGTTCTGAATTCTATGACTGCCATGAATCAAGGTCAATTTGAGGTCATTGCATATAACATGCAATATATATGCATATGCACACAACATCATCATCCGGCCTTTAAACATCAACTGTGGTTGGCTGATGGCCACACTCACTGTATGGAGACTGGACAATAGTAGCATGGCCAATTATTATATTATATGATACGATGATTTAATGTTATTGCTATTATTATTGTTGTTGTTGTTGTTAAAAATAATTCTAGTAATAATACAAGACTCAAAAAATTGTGTTGACATCAACCGCCCTCATTCTCAGGAAGTTTTATTTCCGTCTAATATATATATGTGTCTTGGGGTCTCTGGTTGAGACCTGAACGGCAGATGAAATAAAATGCAAAATAATAATAATGAGCAATATGAGTGTTTGCTTCTACAGGTATTGAAAAACCTTAGAATTGCAATTAGAAACGAGGAAGCTCCAGCATTGATGGCTTTCCCAATATAAATGGACTGGTTCGAGTCCAGTCCACAAATGGCTGTTAATCATGGGCTTTTCTTACTGAGAACTAAGAACCTAACTGATGCAGTTATTCCTCCAGAAATCAATGTAAAGTCTCAAGCAGGTGATGTCGAGTACTTTATACACAGACAGATATACTGTCCAATGTGTGAAGATGTAACATGAACGATAGAATGAAGCCATCTCCACAACAGAGGACATTGCTCCAATGTTATCTGGTAATTTCAAGAAACAGCAATGAACAATGTTTTAGAGACTCTCATAGATATTTAATCCCTGAGAACAACAGAAACGGTTTATTTCATGTGTGACCATCATGACTGCTATGATCCCACAAAGAGCAATTCTGGATTTACCAACTTGGCTATACCTGCCAATCATCACTTATCCCTGAAAATCTTTTGTATACATTCATACATACACATATCTATATACATACATTTATAAATATATATATATATATATATATACACTCACACATACAAACACATTACTACACAGATACATTATTATTGACAGCTAAATGTCTTTTTCCATAAAACCTGCAGAGGAATGCTTTAACTCTATCCAGATTAATTACAAAATATCATTAATAAATTATTACAGCCACAATATATGGCCTGATGCTTATAGAAGAGACAAAATAATCTCAGCAGTAATCTCAGGTCCAATGAAAAACAGCCACATTGCGGAAATTGTTGAAGCTTTCAACCAGAGAGAAGCTCACTGCTTTACATTATCACACTTACAACTAAACTGTGTCTGTTTTATGAATAATAAAAGGTCACCATAGTCCAGCTTCCATCAGTGGTGAGGAATCAGCAGTCCGATTGCGGTGCAGACATAGGCCTCAATTGACCATGAAAAGAAGACAAAAAATGGTTCCACTTGTTTGAATAATTTGGCAATTAACAGATAGGATTAAGAGGGAGACATCCAAGAAAAAATAAAGCAATCAGACCCTAACAGGGAAGATAAGAAAACAAAACATTGTGTATGTATGTATGTATGTGTGTGTAATGTATGACCCACTCAGTTTTTAATAGTTGAACTGTAGTGTATAAGGTGTACAGTTCAGTTTAGTAACTCTACAATGATGTATTTCTCTACATATAACTATTTACTTTCACTTCAAGATAGACAGGTAGATAAAACCAGTATGGCTAGATAGATATACAGATAGATAATAGATAGACCGATAGGTAACTAGATAGATAGTTAGATATAAGTATATATATAGAGAGAGATTAAAATAGGTAGATAAATAGATATAGATAAGTAGATATAATAAACCGAGAAGACACTCCCCACCCCTTGTTTGATCACACTGTCTCCTCTACTTCTCTCATCATTCCAGACATTGTCTTTCAGTTTCAGCAGGGGGGTCAGAGATTGAATATTTCTCTGTAAATTTTTTTTTTGGCTTGTTTCATGCCCTCAGTTTATTCAGCTGACAAGAATTCAATCCTAAACACACAAATCAGGAGAAACCTAAGAATCTCCATTTGTTCTTCCACTGGAAGAAAGGATTACAGGAATAACCTGGGAAATTTTCAGATGTTAGATACTAGAAAAACACTAGACAAACCCCCGACATTCACTGTTTCTCTTTCTTCAGGTTTGGACATATCTGAATAAGACCGTGGGTTCTGTATTTGTTTGTGTGTGAATTTGTGTATTATATGAAACACAGCATGGATTAGAAAAAGATAAACTTTAGGAAGTAAATCTATTTTGTTCTGAAATGTGTGTACGAGTACATAGAGACTGTGGGAGTGTGATGTGTGCAAGTACTCAATACAAGGTGTTATTTCCAATAGTTTAGCTATTGTAACACCATGTAACAGTCTTGTGACATGTGATGCAGCTTTGTGCAGTTACTGGGTGGGAATGGCAACATAACACTTGGAACTTCCACCCTTACATAGGGTTACCTTGCACACACATGAATACAGAGAGCAAGTCAAACTGTCATCCTGTTGATAGATAGAGGGATAGACAGACAGGCAGGTAGATAGATAGACAGATAGATGTTGTATACAGTATTATATAATACACACACACACACATATTCTAAACATTCTAAAAGAATAAAGAGAACATTCTGGTGCATCACATTGTCTATTTTTGTTAGAGAGAAATAGGGTCCTGGCGAGTGCAAGGGGGTTACCACAAGCCAGAAGCAACATTCAGCTGCTTGAAAGAAGAGAGAGAGAGAGACAGACAGACAGAGTGTGAGTCATTGACTTAAGAGGTGGTGGGGGAACAATGAAGACAGAAAGACGATGGGGTGAGGTGAAGGGGCTAATTAGGAGGAAGAAGAAGAGGTGGGGTGTATATAATTAGGTTATGAATCCACTCCTAATCTCCCTCCCATAATGGAATTTAAAAAAATAGAAATTTTTTTTAGAAAAAAAAACACAAAAAACAAAACTACACAAAAATAATCCTCTTTCCACACTAATGTGTGATTCAGCACTGCCCATTGTTATGTTTGTTCATAACCAAAAACCTTCAGAAATTAACTGGCAGCAAAAGAAAAAAAAAATGGCAACGAGGGTTCCTGCTTGCTAACCAATTTTTAAAAACAAAGAAGAAAGCTTTCTCCTTGAAATGAAGTTTTTGTATGTGAAATTGTATGTGTTTGTAGATGCTGTGACAGATTGGGGGAAGAGCAGGGCGCGAGGCAGGGGCCAAGCAGTTTGTCAGGAAGGAATGGGGCAGAAATATCTTTAGAATAATGGAAAAAAAATTTTTTAATTCCAACAATCATGAAGAACAACATTATATATATATATAAAGAAGAAAATATATATATATTTACTTGATAATGTTTGTATGCATATGCACATGGATATATATGCATATATTATTTGTATAAAAATAACCATGTTAATAGAAAAATATTGTTTTCAACGTAGTCGTCCCATAATGTTGAATAGTCCTCGAATAGATTCTGATTTTACACAAAACAAATACACACACATATAAGTGTGTATGTGTATGTATATATATATATACATACATACATATATGTGTGTATATATATATATATATATATATATATATATACACACACATATATATATAGATGAGAAAAAATAGATATTAAATAGGAAACACTTTTACTTCACCCTCCTTTAAATAGACATGCACGCACGCACACTTCATAGTGTGAGTATGTATGTATATATGTGTGTGTGTACATATGCATGTAATGTATGTATGCAATGTTTACGATAATATATTGTTGTATGTCAATGTGTGACTTTTAGCGTTCATCTGCAATTACATGTATGTATATATCTATATATGTACATAATATATATATACATACACATATACAATAAACAATAAATACTCTATATATATATATGTATATATATATATATATATATTATTAATTAGTTAATTCATTCAACAATTAATACTCACTAATATTTTTCACTGATCAGATGTCACAACCAAATTGATATCTTTCAACGCAGCACCAAATATTTCCTCAAATTTGCTATCATTTCACTGTATACACACACACACACATTATATATATATGCATGTATGTATATATGCATGTCCTTATGTATGTACATATGTATTACATGTATTATCTTAAAATGTTCTTGGACACCAAAGCTCATGTTTACAAATTTCGTCGTTTCATGTTTGTGTTGTTCGTCTTTTGTTCGGTTCCGCCATTCTACAGCGGAGAGCGTCTCGCATGTGTCGACTCAAAAATTAAGGGTTCTCCACGCTCACCCCCTTCATCCTTACATTGCACACATACACACACACACACACACGCATGCGCGCGTGCACACAGGTCATCTGGGTGTAAGGAACCAAGTTTGAGAGAAAGGGGGGAGGAGAGAAAGAGGCATCATTATAGAGAGAAACAGAGATTAATCGCCAGATTAATCAATAGTTCAATAATTAACAGGAAACAAGAGCAAAGTCAGGGAAAATTGTCTCAGACCTGCCAGAGCAGGAGATGGTTGGTGCTGTCGTCACGACCAGCAGCTTCGTTAGCAACGTTGTTGCGGAAGTCTTCATAGCCATCGCCGCCGCTAATCACCAGCATGCGAGTGGCCATCGTTGCGGTGGTGGCCATGGATGACCGTCGCTGAATCTCCTGCAAGGATAAGTTACCCTCAACAACAGGGGATGTGGGTTCTTCTTCTGGCATCTCACTCATGGAGCTGCTTGTGACCGTGGCTGTAGTAGTGATATTTGTAGTAGGTGTAATAGTAGTATTAGAGGTGTAACTCTGTTGCTGCTGCTGTTGGTGATGGTTATTACTGGAACCGAAGCTATTGCCAGCTGTCACGGATTCAGTTTTTTGTCCAGAGCTGTTGGGTAATTCCACACTGGTCAAGAATCGTACATGTCCAGTATGACCATAAACTAAACCTAGAACCAAGGAAAATAGCAAAACATACATATTATTATTATCAATATTATTATTATTATTATTATAAATAAAATCATTATTATATTACTTACTAATATGGAAATGAAGATAGGGAAAAACATGGAGAGGAAAAAGAGGAGAGAAAGAGAGGATGAAAGGCTAAAAGAGCAGAGCAAGATAATAAAGAAGTTTCACCTGTAACTGCTGGACAATTGATGTTACTGTGTGTTGTGGTGGATGTTATTTTAGGTACAGGAATGGTGAGAATCACTCCAGCACTGGTTCCAACCCACAGCAAGTCTTTGCAGATTAACAAAGCAGTCACTCGCAGGCAGGCCGTCTTGTGTTGCCTGATGATGTCATCAGCCACTAAAGAAGAGGAAAGAAAGCAAACATTTAATACAGATAAGACATGAATGAAATACAATATGGAGTGTTATTATACACTGATTGTATAGCCGTAGGATGGCCACAGCAATGGTGATCTCATTGACTTATCAGTCTTATTGGTACAGCTTCAATTAACATTGCAATAAAATTGAAGAGATAACAGGTTTTCATCAGTGACGTGATTGGGTGCAAATGTTTGGATGCTGGCAATTTGGTACAACTGGTCGGACAATCAACTGGTTTCCACAGCATTATGTTTTCACACACACACAAATATACGCCTACAGACAGTGAGGGAATGAGAGGTCACATCATCAGTGTTGGGGCTGCTGCTGTTCAGCTCTCCAGTTCAACTTTGACCGACCAGATCGACAATCAAAATCATTTTAGCAATGGTCATCCTATCTTTTATTTAAACAAAATGTGTTTTTTAATATGCATGGCTCAGTGGTTAGAGCGTCGAGCTTACGATCGTGAGGTTGTGGGTTTGATTCCCGGACCGGGCTGCGTATTGTGTTCTTGAGCAAGATACTTTATTTCACATTGCTTCATTTCACTCAGCTGTAGAAATGAGTTGCGACGTCACTGGTGCCAAGCTGTATCGGCTCCTTTGCCTTTCCCTTGGATAACATCAGTGGTGTGGAGAGGGGGGAGGCTGGTATGCATGGGGGACTGGTGGTCTTCCATAAACAACCTTGCCCGGACTTGTGCCTTGGAGGGAAACTTCCTAGGTACAATCCCATGGTCATTCATGACCGAAGGGGTTCTTCTCATGTATTTAGGACTACAGTTATCAATGTGTATTTTATGCCTTCTTAAAGACAGTAGAGTGTCACTGGATTGAAATTTGACTGCTATTTCTAGTTGATTGAGCTACTAATCGGAATCTTTCTTGTTGAATCACTCCAAGGCTGTAATAGCAGGCTATTTTGGGCCTTGAACTTCTGAAACTTAACTGGAGGCCACTTAATTAGCCACACAACAACAACAAACAATGACCACAACCAGCTGGAGCAAACTGTCAGCAAAGTTTGTAAGGAGCAGAAGATGACAATAAATGACTTACATTGCAGTTTGTGTGTGACAGCAGCAGTGACGTTGATTTCATGAAGAAATTCATAAGTGGTTGCATGGTAGAGGTTTACTTTGGCGCTTTGTTGAGGGGCAACCCACACTCCTTGGCCTGAGGATACAATACACTGGACACAGCGTGAAGGGTCAGGATTCACAATGAACTGATGCTGGAAGAGAAAAAGCATAAATGAAAAACACAATAAATACACAAATTTCCTAGAAGACATAATTCCAAGATAATGAAAAAGAAGAGGAAAAAAAAATTGAAGTGATAGCACATTGTCAACTTAATGTGACAGTCCCATAAAAGGGAAGAATGCTACTGTTATTTAGCCCTAGGAAACACAGTTTCTTGTTGGAAAGACAAAAAAAAACTGAAGCACAAATTTTTCAGAGTTTTCATGCCAACTGAATCGATATTAGTATATTACTGGTTGTTTCATGGATTTGGTAGATGGAAACTGAGTGAAGCCTGACATATATGTGAGTGGGTGTATATTTGTACATTTTTTTGTCTTGACATTACATGATAATTACAGGTGAGAGTTACTGGGCAAAGGAGCAGTTTTGTTTGAGCCAAGATGTGTGCATCTGAATTTAAAGGTTAAAAACCGCAAGAACTTTCTTGACAACCTAAGAGCTTGAGCGATTGTGTGGATGGTTCGCTCATGGACTTTGTAACCAATGAAACCATCTGCAGTTCTTGACCAGCTGATTTGACATTTGATACATAATAAGTGACTAAAGCATAAGTAACACAAAATTACTCACCTCAATCTTCAAGGTCAGAGGGTTGACGATGCAAATGCTGTTTTGAGAACCACACCATAACTTGCCAGCAACAGCATGCATTTTATTGATTGGGGATGTCACTGATCCGAGAGTCCTTGTGTATGGGTGTTCAGTGTCCCATTGGCCATCTGAAAAGAAACAAATTAAGTTTCAAAAACTGCCAGAATCAATTTCTTACCTTTTTGTCTTTTACTTGTTTGTCATTAAACAGCAGCCATGCTGGGGAAATGTTCAGATGTTGCTTTTTATGTGCTACCAGCACGGGGGTCACAACTACAATTTCCATTTGATTCTGATATTGCTGTTGATGTACTTGACCTAATAGGTCTCCTCAAGCACGGTATATGCAACTGGTACTTAATTTATTGACCCCCAAAACGATGAAAAGCAAAGTTGACTTCCCATAAAGAAGGCTGAGTTACAATGATACCCATCCCCCACCACCCAGTTGACTCCTCCAAAGACAACTGATCAAGTATGATGGAAGAGAACTTACCAATATCACGTCTGTAGACTATCAGGTCTCCATTGGCCAAAGATACAAACACTTTGTTGTCAAGGTAACTGGAAGGATAACAGACAACATGGAATTGTATTAAACATACACGTAGTATAATTTAGGTGTTTATACATACATCATCTACACACATGCATGCGCATGCGTGCATGCGCATCATTTGTATGTATCCTTAACACTACCAAGTAATAGGTAATATATTAATTATTATGACTTATCATCGTTAGCATACATTTTCTTTATGCCTGCATGTATTGGACATGTCTACCACAGTCCTTCATCACATGATACACTTAACGAAGAAGAAACTACGATACTTCGTCATTATGTACAGCTGGATACCCTTCCTATCTCTCAACCACTCTGCAACATCAACTGGCCTGCATTATATCTTGTCCTGTTATCACCAAAGAGAGTTGTGTGCCAGGACAAGAATGGCCTTTCTACCGGAGATCAGTTTTTATTTTATGATTACAACTGAGAGAGGAGACAAAGAGAGAGAGGAGACAAAGAGAGAGAGGAGACAAAGAGAGAGACAGACAGGTAGACAGAGAGAGCCAGAGAGAAAGACAGGTAGACAGAGAGAGGGACAGAGTCAAAAATCACCAAAGAGAAAGCCTCGTTTGGTCATTTTCTGCTTTGATTGCAGTTTATATTTATTTTCTTAATCATTCCTGTTCTCATTCCATTCTTTATATTCCTGCTTTGGCTTGCAGAGTCCACATTAGTAATATCACAGAATTAATACTGAGGATGTCACCAAAGGAATTCTTCCACTGCAACCCCACCCCCACCCCACACAAACTACATAGTCATAACAAATTATCTTAACATAACAAATTAAGAAACACCAGCAGCTTTTATGAATTAGTTGAGCCATACTTACATTATACAATACACAGGCGCTACATGTTGGATCTTCAACTTGTTTTTGGTTGTTTTGATGTTATCAGTGCACAGAAAGATGTGAATGCTGTAGAAGATGAGAGAAATAAACGGTTGATGGTTAGATTAATGAATAATTTAACAGAAATCAAACTCACCCCTGAGATCACCCCTGGTCCCATGAGACAAAATTCCTGTTTTAAAGTGGTCTAAATCAAAATCTTCCTTTGAAATTCCATGCTAATTTATGTCCCAAATACCAGATTAATTAATGACCATCAAGGGACCTGCTTTTGATAGGAATTGTCCCAGGGTGGTTAAGGGTCTCCCACTAACTATTTCTTGTCCTATTGATCTTAACAGAATAAATAACAAACTCAATGTTATTATCAAATACTGTATATGGAAGGGGTGAAGGCATGACGCCGAGTGGTTAGGGTATCGCACTCGTGATTGCTAGATTAAGGGTTCGATTCCTGGAGTGGGCAGGGCATTGTATTCTTGAGTAGAACACTTCATTTCACAGTTCCATTCCACACAGCTGTAGATGGGTAACCCTGTGATGGAACAGCTTTCTGATCGGGGGTGGGGGGATGTTGGCCTGCTCACCCCTAGTCAGTAGGGTGGCATCATTCGAAAGCTAAAACAATGCAAAGCAGATTGTGACTAGCGGTGTATAACAACATCTGATAGTCTGGTCGATACTGTGACATCATGATATAGAAAGGACTGTGTACTACCATTCAATCCGACATGCAAAATAATAAAATATACCCTAAAAACTTCGGTTTAAAGAATGAAATCTTTACCATCCGTCTTCTGTGCCCAACCACATCGTGCTTTTTAATGCATCGTGCATCCATCGTCCGGAGATATTCTGTTCTTGGATATTGCTTGTTGTTGATGATGATGTTGTGGAAATACTCAAGCTTTCAACATCTTTGGAAATAAATACAAATAATTCTTTATAATTTGTTAGGATTAGGATTAAGGTAAATAACAAGGAGTGGGTGGTCACTCAAACTAAACATCTTTATTGAGAACAAAATATATATAATTAACAAAAATATAGAATTAATATGTTGTCAACACCATAAGAATTTATAAACTTTTGAGAAAACATGAAATAATTCTGTTTTGGAACAATGGATCTCAAAGCGGTATTTACACCCTATTCTTTATGGCTTTAGCTGTGCTTCTCCACTGGGATGGCCATGTGATTCGGATGCCAGGTAACCAGCTCCCATGGATGGTCTTTTTCAGTGAAATCAAGACTGAAAGTAGGCCACATGGATGTCCAAAAATTTTGTTTCCTCATCATCTCATTGTGATGCTGGAATAAAGTACTTTGTAACTGGATGCTGGAGACTGCATGAAGAGAGGAGGAGGAGATGTCATCATCAAAACCCTACAGCTGTTGTTCAGGGGTCACTTTCAGTGCCCTCAACACCACAGGATCTGCCTGTCCCATATCAGTCTTGTCAACCATGTCTGCTCCCACGAGAAACAATATGCTGGAAACAGAAGAGGATGAATGTCTTGGATTGACACCATCATCATCTTTGATGCGCTGTCATAAGCAAAAGTAAGCATGTGTATACATTACTTACATTATTTACATTTGACGGATATTTGTCCTCATCTTGTATATTGTGAACACAACATTTCGGCTGATATACCCTCCAGCCTTCATCAGGTGTCTTGGGGAAATTTCGAACCTGAGTTCTCATTCCTAAGGTATTTTTAGGTGTTATTATTATTATTATTATTAGCAGAGACACCTGGCATTGCTCGGGATTAAAATGGCATAGTTTGTATATAATATACTGCAGTTATGTTGAAACAGGCGATATGGGAAAGTGCAGCATTGACAACAATGTTAATAAGCTAACTAGAAATAAATGTGATGGGTGAAGGAGTTGCTCCAGCTTGCCAATAAATAACATGAGCCATCGACTTGGGTTTGTTTTCCTCATTTACATATTTATTTCTCGTCAACAAACAAAAACCCATTTATATATAATATATATGACCCACAAACAAATGAATTGAAGCAATGGATTCTGAGCTTGGATTTGTTGAAGCAAGGTTGGCCAGGGCTTAAGCAACAACAATTTATCCCTGATAGTTTCAATCGAAGAACTTACCTTCAACACACAGTTTCTCAGTTGTCTCCATGTGGTGTGGCATTGAATAAACATCGTCATCACTCGACTCTGACTCACTGGGTGATCCAGCATCTTCTCCGATGCTCTCCATGCAAGTATCCACTGATTCGATGTTAATTCGAGGCCTGTCAATGCTAGTCATGTTGCTACTGGAACAATCTGCATTACGATTCCGTCGGTTCTTCATACTGCTTCTGTTAACAGATTTTGAAAGATTTCAATTTGATATTCAAATATCTTCTTATTCAAAATTCTTTTTCATGACAGAAAACTGAAATTTTCAAGAATTTTATAAGCTACTGATGTATGACCACAGCAAAATGGATGGAACTCTTAAGAGTAAAAACCCACACAGACCCACATTCATCATGACTATAATTTTTACATCTATTTCTGCCCGTCCAATGCATGACTCGGACATATCTTCTCCAATGCAATGTCCAATCACTTGCCCCAGTCCTTTGTCATCTCTTTTGTGAAGTTCAGCCCCTTGAAATTAACCTTCACCAATTCTTCCAAAGTCATACACTTCTGCAGGTTCCTTTCATTTGGATCACTTAGCACTTCCCTTACCAAACTCCCCCATATGAATCATTTGCCCATGCCAATACAATATTCTTTCTGGAACATTACATCAGATTCCTCTTATACTCAGTTCTTCATGCGTAATAACATTTATACATCTAGTAGAGCATGTTCCTCTCATTTTTTCCTAGTTTTCACAAACCTTCAGCATTCAAGGCCCATATCCTGATCCCACACAGAATCACACTTCATACACAAACATCATACAATCTACCCTTCACCTGAAAAGAGAATCTCTTTGTCACCAATTGAAGTAAAAAAGATCCCTGAAATTTTCCACCCAGTTTTTAATCTGGCTGCTATGCTTTCAGCACACACTCCCCACTGCTAAGGAGTTTACCTACAAAACAGAAGCCATCCACTACTTACAGGGAGCCTTATGGGTATTTAAAGGGTCAGAAGAATTGCAAGCTTAAGTACTCATGACCTTCAGATGACCTCTGAGATCAAAGGTGGATGGGCAGTGACTATGACCATCACATGTTATAGGGACAGAGGAGGTGGATGAGGCAGTGCCCTTGACCTTCAAATGACCTCTGAGGCCAAAGGAGGTGCAAAGGGCAGTACTCATGCCATTCAGAGAATCTTTGAAATATGTTTGGGAGGGAGGGGGCAGTGACCTCAGACATCAGTGATATTTATACAATTAAATTTAACCTTTAGCATTTTTTCAGCACTCATTATCCATCCATAGAGTCACCCTTTTGCATCCTGGAGGTATGTCTCGACACCTCATCACCATCATCATTGTCTTTTCTTTCCCAGCTGAGGTGGCCACGTATCTCCCCCTTCAGCAACACCTTTGATCCTCTCCCTCTATCATACTCTTGCCTCTCAACATCTGGCACAGGTCTTCTCCCTTAATACCTCATCCCCCCCTTAATCAAGGGGCTCTTGCCTTGCGAGTTCCTTGGCAACCTCACTAATGTTGGTCATATAGAAAAGCAGACAGTACACTCTGTAAAGTGGGTCATGTTAGGAAGGGCTCTCTCAGTTGTAGAAGCTATGCTAAAATAGGCATTGTGACACTACAGTCTTCTGACCTGCTGGATCCTGTCAAAGCATCCAACTCGAGCCAGATGGAAAATTGACCACTAAATGATGATGACCAATGACAGAAAAAGGCAAAACACAGGAGTGGTTGAGAAGGGATTTCCAGAAGAACGGTGTCCTAGGGGAGAGGCAGGGGTGTTGTGACAACACTGAGAAGCGAAAACAAAAAACGAAACAAAAAAGGCCAAATACATAAACATAAAAGAGACTCACCGTCGGCCACCTGAGTAGGCAGGTACAGCACATATACAAAGGATTCTGGCATTACACCCAGGTACAGGTGTGTTCAGTGTTACGATTGGCTCCGGTTGGAGGCTCAGGAGGCACATGTGACCTACGTAGCCATCACTGTTGCAAACCCAAACTTCACGATAACCATTAGCATTGACTCCATCGATAGAGGCTGCGCAGGAAAACTGCAAGTTGGGTGGCGGGGGTGGAGAAGGGGGCGGAAAAGAAAAGAAGATTCAGTTTATCAAAGGAAGCAAGAAAGAAGAAGAATGGTTAGAATTAATAAAAGAAGTCAAACGAGAAATAAAACACATTTTACCTTGGCTTGTATTGGAATATTAAAAAAGCCAATGAGCTGGCAAATTCAGGGAGCAACAAATGATGGATCTAATAAAATACTTCTCTGAAAGTAAATGACTCTTCTAACAGCTAAGACTCTTTTAGTGACTCTCTATGACTCCTCTAGTGACAACTCTCATAGCCTGCTCTGATTCTTTTAGTAGCTATAACAAATTTAAAAGTCCCCTATGACTCCTCTGGTGACTCTCTATGACTCCTCTGGAGGCTCTTTATCACACTAGATGACCAGCTCTCTATACTATGACTCGTCTAGCAGTACTCTACGAGTCTTCCTTCTGCTCTCAAAGAAAACAAATAAGTACCAGCTACAATCACTACTCTGATCATCACCACTATGATGATTGTCCCGTTTCCAAATTACTATGATCATCATCATCACCATGACCATCAATATCACTATCATCACTATCATCCTCATCTTCACCAGGATTGTCCTCGCTACCATTATCACTGAGGGTATCATCTTTACCAAGTCTCCACAATCATCACCATTACTATGATTGTATTCACCAGCATCATCATTATAATCATCACCTAATACCATCATCATTACCATCACAGCAACTGTCATCACCATCATCATCATCATTACTATCTTCATGATCATCATTCCTAGCATCACATCATCATCTCACTGAAGACTGGCTCTTTGGATTTGCTTGCACAACAATCTGGTCAATGTTTTTAATTTCCATACCTGCAGAACCCTTCTGATCCCTATTTTACTCAGGGGGACCCTTATAACCATTTGATGTTTAAAGAAATTCCATCGTATTTTTCTGATTAGATATTATTAGGAAGTGTATAAAAAAATTTGTTAAAATAATATTTTATAAATTACAAAAATATATCCAATATATCATTATACATAAAATTTAACAACAGAATCTTATGCGGACCCTCAAGGATTATATATATGGACCTTAGTAGAAAACAACTAGACTAGACCCTTCTCTTGATTGATTACACTTTCACTCCTTGTACCCTTCCCCTCCGAGATGAAATTAGGAATTGGAGATTGGAAAAGTAAAAATTATTTCTTCTCTTCTTTAAGACTTTATCAAGAAGAAAAAGCACTGCAAGTGAGAGGCGTCAACTGTTCTGAGCAAAGAAGAAGAGATTCAGAGCAGAAATAGATTATTAGAGTTTAAGGAGCTCACCTGCATTCCAGCCCTAGTTTTGGTGATTTGTAACGGAAGCAAAAACTCTGGTGCTCGCTTATCTGATAGCAAAGCTGCAGAGGAAAGAAATATACAAAAATAATACAATTACAAAATTAATATAAAACATTAAAAAAAAATCAACAAGAAACAAAAATAAAGAACTGCCACAAATATAGATAAATTTATATATGCAGGTATGGTGATGCAAAGAGGAAAAAATAGCACTCAAAATATGAGTATGTGTATTTTTATTAACAAAATGTGTGTGTAAGAGAAAAAATTTGTCAGCAGACTTACATAGTTTATGTTTGGCATCCAAAAACACTGTTTCCCAAGACAGTCGTTTTTCTGGCGTCAAGAAAACCACAATCAAATTAAAAACCTTCTCTCTGTGGATAAAGAATAACATAAAAACAATGAGAAACCAAGAATAAAGAGTACAGAGAAAGAGTACAACTAAAAACATAACAGTGAGGGGGAAGAGTCTAGAGATGACTTCCTCCAAAGAAATGTTAGACTTCCAGATATTCCCATCATTTACAGGTGTGGATGTGCAATTATTTTTTCTTGTGTAAGATGGCTGTTTATGTCATCATTATAAATAAATTTCCCTCAAACCACACCCTACAGCCTTGAAAAAGGCACTCTGGATAATAGTATCCTAGATACACTATGTCTGAATAAAAAGCAAGATGTTCCTGGCTGGAAAATCTGTTTGCTCAGGGTTGATGTGGATCTCAAGTGTTTGATTGAAAGGCAAGTGCATACGTACTGCGTAGTGATCTGTAGTTCTAACTTATTAGCATCAGCCGAATGGATTCGGTTCTGGTAGTCACTGAGTTGTTTGGTCAAATTGGAGGCAATCTCTTTGATGGCTTCATCTAGATTCTGAAAGACACAGAAAATACCAAATTTCAACCATGACAGGAAGAGGCATCGGCTGTAAACTGATGGCATTGGTGGTGATGATGATGAAAGTTAATTTGGAACAACACAACTTAACAGAAAGATGCTTGCGTAAAATTAGAATGGGAGGTTTCTATTTTTAAAATATGTGTTAAGAATTGGCAGTAGTTGCAGACAAACTAGCATTGAAAGGCTTAATTAGAAGTAAAGTTTTAGACAAACATAAATTTTTCTCTCTTCTGGAAAATGCTAGAATCAGGAATTCAACTTGTGATCCATATGTTACATGTCACAGTCTAGTTTATCAATATGATTTTCAATTTGGCAGTGGTGATTTCTTCCAACCAAACAGGTATAAAAAAAGAGTCAATGTTTTAGGAAGAAAAAGAATTAATCCACTGGACTGTTTCACTTTATATTATTTGTATTAATTTTAGATCACATTTTATGAACCATAGACTCATTAGACAGAGGTATCCCATGTGAAGGTCACTGGTTAACTGTATGGCCACCTTTGGATGAGTGGCTACCACAGGTTATTTTGGTGCCAAAGTACCAGTTTATTGGCTTTTTTATCTCACCAATACTTACATCCTTCATTGACACACATCAGCAAAACACACACACACACACACACAGATATAAAAAAAAACTGGCACTGTTGGTGACAATGACGAGGGTTCCAGCAGATCCAATCAATGGAATAGTCTGCTCATGAAATAAACATACAAGTGGCTGAGCACTCCACAGACACGCATGCCCTTAACATAGTACTCAGGGAAATTCAACATGACATAGAATATGACAAGGCTGACCCATTGAATTACAGGTACAACTCATTTTTGCCAGCTGAATGGACTGAAACAATGTGAAATAGAGAATCTCCCACCTTCCTCCTCTTTCTGTCTCTCCTTCCCACCCTTTCCTTCTCTGTTACAATTGACCTGGACCCATCATAATTTTCACCACTAAATATTTGGAGTGTGATTTGTTAAGTCTATGTAAACATGTGGTCTCACTGAGTAAATTCTTTGGGATTTGAAGTAGAGAGTACGTGACATTTCTACCAAACCTGAAGAACATCAAAAGAGGCTTGTCCCTGATTCCACAGTTTAATTAACAAGGGTTTTATCCCTAAACAATCTTCACAACCACACTAAGTATATTTGCACATAATAGTTTGTTTCTCTCTTCCTAGCTGCTGCCTGCCTATCTTTCTTTCTGTCTACATATTTGTCTGTCTTCAACTCTCACAACCTAATCCCCAAACCACAGATCCCTTTCAAATACCTTCAAACCACAGATCCCTTTCAAACTACAGATCCCTTCCAAACACTTTATATCAGTGCTTCTCAACCAGGGCCTATATGGCCCTTGAAGAATCATATATGATTTCGTTGCTAAAGTTTATCTGCAATAAATCGGTTTTACTTCTACAATACACAAAATATTTCATTCTTTTACTCTTTTCCTTGTCTCAGTCATTTGACTGTGGCCATGCTGGAGCACTGCCTTTAGTTGAACAAATCGACCCCAGGACTTATTCTTTGTAAGCTTAGTACTTATTCTATTGGTCTCTTTTGCTGGACCGCTAAGTTACAGGGACATAAACACACCAACTTTGGTTGTCAAGCAATGGTAGGGGGACAAACACAGACATACATACATATATATATATATATATATATATATATATATATATATATATATATATACGTTGGGCTTCTTTCAGTTTCCATCTAGATGAAATAATATAACAAGGTGAGATAGCAGGGGTACAAGAAATAAATAAATAAATAAAAAAAGGTGTAGTCTTACCTGTTTAGAACAGTTCAGTCGACTTGAAATATCGGAGATTTGGTTCAACAAATGCATGTCGTCCTCAATTTGTTCTCTTTCAATTGTTGATCGTTGGGACAAAGAACTGGGGTCTTTAGAAACGGCAACACAAACAGACAAAAGATGAAATGTCAGATGATAAATATTACAGAGATTAAATCTCAGGATAACACAGACAGCAGCACCATCAACATAGAAGATAATGATGATGATGATAGTGGTGGTGGTAGTGATGATGGTGGTGGTGGTGATGACGGTGGTGGTGGTGAGGATGATGACATAAATGTTAGCACACTGGTGAGTGTAATAATTTCTAACATTAGGCACTTGAACAGAAAAGTGTAGGGGAGAGGTATAGGAGAGTTTCCTCATAGGAGAATTTGGACCAACAAGTGAAACTTAATGAAACCATTACCAATTCTACCAATTAACAAGGACAAGATGCAACTTACCTGTAGTTCCTACTTAAAAGAAGGTATATTGAATCAAAGATTGAAAAAATATTAAAGTGTCTTTGTCAGAGACAAAGTACAGTGCTGGTGATAGAATTTGGACTTTTCCAAAACTTTAGATCTCTTCTCTTCTACACCACAGCAGTTTCTGAAAATTCTAAATTCAACTCTAACTTATCCCGCTTTTGAAAACAGAAATAATATATTTCTAAATCTCTCAGAGATTTATGGCTGTAGCAGCACGATAAAGTGATAGTATGTTGTCAACTTAATGTGACACTCTCATGAAAGGGAAGAATGCTATTGTTTAGAAATATATTATTTCTATTTTCAAGAAGAGAGCATGAGAATTTAGTATTTTCTCTGTTGCCTCTTCCAAAGCTTGTAGAATGAAACGAGTTTATCTAATGAATCACAATGGCATAACACCAAATGTCCAGCGCCCAGGATTGACCACTTTAAGTATAAGCGCCAGTGATTATCAAAAGGAAATGCTCTTTCTCACCTTTCAAAACCTCAATATCATCAAGTCCAACTCTTAAGCAAATTTTGTGTTTTATATTCTCAGCAAAATCTTGACCTGTTGGGGATTGTCTGGAAAATTAATAATGAACAACACAAAAATTAATAAAATTTGAAAAACACTATAAAACGTATCTTAAATTAAATAATATAATAATGAAAATCAATATGAAAACATCATTCATCGAAGATAGAGAGAACTAATATTGCTTTTGTAGAGACAGATTTTTTTTTTAAAGCTGTTCCTCTGCCAACCCTCACCTGTTTCCATACTAAGTCATATTCTTCCAAGGCCAGACAGGTTTTTCAGATCACACGTACATATATACATATACATACATATATATATATGCATACATGTACATATATATATATATACATACACATACATATATATATACAGACATATATACATACACATACATATATATATACATACACATACATATATATATACAGACATATATACATACACATACATATATATACATACATATATACACATACATACATATACACATACACATATATATATATATATATATATATATACATACACATATATATTTATATATATACACGCACACACATACATAGACAGAGAGAAATTGCAGATATGGTGTCTCCCACACACAGCCAGATTCCACAGTTGTTGATGATGATGATGATGGTGGTTTTGATAATAGGAACAGGGATATTAGAGGTAGTATTGTTTACGACAATGGTGATGTTGGTGATGACAATAAAGGTGGTGGCAGTGATGATACTGACAGTAGTAAGAAGGTTGGTGATGGAGGAGGAGGTGATGGTTATGAAGAGTGCTGAGGAGTGGTGGTCACGGTGAGTGATGACAGCTGTGGCCTCAGTAATGAAGACGATGACCATTATCAAAAGTAAACAAGACTTACAGAATGATGGAAACTTTCTTGGTCACAGGTCCGTTCTTCCGTTTGGTGCTGCTGATTATGATCAGATCACTAAACATCCATATACAGCACTGGTCTTTCTTGCTCTGTAACAACAACAAACAACAACAACGACAACTAGAATAAAGGAAAAGGAAGAATGCAACTGGTTGGTCACAGACTACTTCAGTCAGATCATCGATGTCCAGAAACAGCATCGAGACGGACCAACACCCCCCACCCCCCACACATACGCAGGTCGAAGCCGATGGGGAAGACTAAGTGTCCACATGGTACCAACACTTTCAGGAAATCCTGAAGACCATCAACAGAGACTACGAGAACATATAAGCACAGTGCAACAGGTTCTGAAGAACTGCTGTCCATTATGCAAAAGTGCAAGGGGGTGGTCTAACTGGTTTTTTTATTTGTTTCAGTCATTTGACTGTGGCCATGCTGGAGCACTGCCTTTAGTCAAGCAAATAGACCTCAGGACTTATTCTTCGTAAACCTAGTACTTATTCTATCGGTCACTCTTACCAAACTGCTAAGTGATGGGGACCTAAACACACCAGCATTGGTTGTCAAGCAATGTTGGGAGGACAAACACAGACACACAAACATATACATATATATACGACAGGCTTCTTTCAGTTTCCATCTACCAAATCCACTCACGAGGCTTTGGTTGGGCCAAGGCTATAGTAGAAGACATTTGCCCAAGGTGCCACACAGTGGGACTGAACCCGGAACCATGTGGTTGGAAAGCAAGCTACTTACCACACAGCCACTCCTGCATCTATGTGAATAAATTTTCTTCAGACTGGACTTCATGATATTCTAGATCGAGCATAGGCAACCATTTAGAAGAAGGGGACCAC
>NC_068993.1:61463746-61471371 GCF_001194135.2 Octopus bimaculoides | reverse complement strand
TATAAGAGCTGGTGAAGTAACCTCACACAGCATAATGTGACAACAACTGACCTGTGTATACAATCTCTTTATTAACTGGTAAGCATGGTTGGTGGTGGTGGTGGTGGTGGTGGTGGTGGTGTTGTTGCTGACCTTGATCAAGCAGATCTATGATGAAAAGCCTTCTACCCATGACCACACCGTTGCAGATGTAATTAATCACACACTACAGCTTCCATTATGTCCATCCTTTTTATTCAAGACAGTAGGGTGTGTGAGAGATTTCGCTGTTGTTTCTAGCAGACTCAGTAAACACATAGAAACTACCTCACTGATCACTGTGACCATTGTTGAATATAAAAACACAACATACACACTCACACACAATCAAATATACACACACAAACACACACACACACTCCTCTTGAACATGCAAATATCATATATATGTACCTACCACTAAATACAGACATCACACACCAATATACTATATATATATATATATATATATATATATATATATATACCACAAACAAACTATTCCCATATCTCCTAACACACACACACACACACACACACACACACACCACACACATGACAAAGATATACTCATCCGAAGAATTAAAGAACTCACACATACAAATACACACAAAGCTTCTTGATGTGTGTGTGTGTGTGTATGTGAGTGCATGAATACAAATGATTCTGTGACAGATTTATTTTGAGTTACTTTGAAACAAGGAGAGATAAATCATATGTCAAAAATGATTTTAAAAAAAAATCAATGGAACAGAAGAAAAAAGCATGAACTTACCATTATCTGTACCATATCATGGCGCAGGTAAGTTCGGTCAGGTGCTGCTAACTACAAACAAAAATAAAACAAAATATTACTGGTTATAAGAGATGAGAAGAGGAGGCTTTGATGAGTGCAGCATTGAAGGTGTAGGGGCAAGACAGTATTATGGTAGAGAGAAGAAAGCCAGAAGGGCAAGTTCAGTTGTTGAATAATACTGGAATTAGACACAGATTTGGTAAAGGAAGAAAGGAAGGAGAGAGAGAAAGATGGGAGTAAGCTGGCACAATGGATGAACAAATATCACCAGGGCAGAGTTTTGTTGTCTGATGTTCCATTCTTCAAAGAGTCTGCAACTACCAAAGTAATGTGATGCCTATGGAACTGAAACCAAAAGCAAGTGACACAAACAAAGCTAATACTTACATCTGTGATTAGCAGCAACTCTAATTTCCGAAGTGTTTCATGCTGGCCTTCTTCCTGTTGGCTGTCGTTGATGGAACCAATCTTCAAAGCTATTTCATGCATCACTTTCTCCGCTTGCATGAGTAACGGTGAGTCAGGATGGTCTTTAGGGGTGTTCTCAAGGAGCCGCTAAACAAAATGGTAGAGGAGAAATAATAATAATAACAGTAATCCTTTCCACTATAAGCACAAGGCCTGAAATTTTGGAGAAAGGGCCTAATCAATTACACTGACCCTACTACTTACTTCACTGACCCCAAAAGATGAAAGGCAAAGCTGACCTTGGAATAATAATAATAATAATACATAGAGAAGAAGCTGCAACATAACTGACCAGAAATTACTCTCTGACAGAAAGACCTTAAAGGATAGATCTTCGTCAAGAATGGAACTTCATGAATGTACCTGCAGACCAGAATATTGTAAAGACAGAGGGAACTTGTGGAAGGAGTAGACCTCAAAAGATGTGGGACAAAGTACTGAGAATGTAGAGTAGAGACAGACAAAATGTCGCTAAGCATTTTACTTGGCGTGCTAACAACACCGCCAATTTGGTGCCTTAAAATAATAATAATCTATAGGCAAAAGGGCTGAAATTTAATAATAATTTTTCCTTGTAAGAAAAAATTTTTTATCCTGTGAGGACAAAACACAGACACAGCTACATCCATATACAACAGGTTTCTCTCAGTTTCCATCAACCAAATCCACCCACAAGGCTTTGGTTGGCCTGGGGTGTAGTAGAATAGTAGAAGACACTTGCCTATGGTATCCTACAGTGGGATCAAACCCAAGGTCATACGAATGGAAAGCAAGCTTCTTATCCACACAGCCATGCCTCCAGCTGGGGCTAATTCTTGCTTCACAACATGACGGAAAGAAGTGTGAATGCACAGCTGTAGGTGACAAAGTCACAGACAGAGAGGCAGGCAGTCGGAGAGGGCCACTGCACAATACATAAATGGTTCATTGTGCATGGAATACAGAACTGAAATTAAAGACTCAGGTGAACAAAGCCAACGCAGAAAAGAAGAGATGCTGCTACAACAACAACAAGAGCAACAGCAATAGGAACAACATCAAAGGTTTCTGCTAAATTAAGTTGGACAGTAACATTAAAAGCAAAACGATATATCTGCTCGCTAACAGGAACTATACGGTTTGATGACCAAGCTAGGAATAGTGTAATATAACAGGTTGTGGTGTAATGCAGCCAAGTTATTAATATAGCACGATTCGTCTTTTTCTGTGAATTGTTTGACCTTTGAGAATGGCAACCAAATCTCCTCAAAACATATCCTACTGTCTGGAAGGGGGCGGGGAGAAAGGAAAAAAAAAAGACATAGTGGATAAAGTTCTTGAAGGTACACTATGTCTGAAAAACATTATGGGTTGGTTATGGCTGGATTGCCTTCCAATAGTGGTATCTTGGATCAGGATCGACCTGGATTGAACAGCGACTGCAACAACAGCAAGTCGTATTATTTGCAGATTGATCTCTCCACAAGCAATTGATTATTATTTCTTTGCCAAAGACAAGACTATTCAGATCTGACTGAAGACTAATAATAATAATCCTTTCTACTAAAGGCACAAGGCCTGAAATTTCGGGGTAGGGAGTCAGTAGATTTGATTTACCTCAGTACACAACTAGTACTTAATTTATCGGCCCCAAAAGGATGAAAGGCAAGGTTGACCTCAGTGGAATTTGAACTCAGAATGTAGCGACAGGCAAAATATTGTTAGGCACTTTGTCCGGCGTGCTAATGTTTCTGCCAGCTCACCACCTTAATAATAATAATAATCCTTTCTATTGGCCACAAGGGCTAATATGAATCAAAACATTAAAGGACAACACAAGACGATATACAAAGGGTTTTGCAAAAAAAAAAAAAAAAAAAAAAAAAAAAAAAAAAAAAGGTCCAGGAAACAGCCTAAAGGGAGATAATTGAGAAAGACTTGAAAGTCAATGTTAAGATCGTAATCTTTAAAGTAAAGTAAATATAACAAATAATCCAGAATCCTTGTCTGGTACCGGATCGATCCCAAAATCTAATCATTTCATGCCAGTCACGAGGCCAAACACCACTAAAAGTTTCATCTGGATCCATCCAGCAATTCTTGAGACATCTTGTCCACGGACAAACAAACAATCAAGCACAACTGAAAACAATACCTCCGCCTTCGCCAAGGGGGAGGTAATCATCATTTCTCACATACAATGGCCAAAAAACTGGGAGAGGAAGCGATGTTGGTGAATTACACCAACCTCAATATTTGGCTGCTATTTTATTTTAGGGAACCCATAAGGATTGTGTTGTTCTAGGCTCAGATTATGCCTAGGTGTTCACAGCCAGGGCTAATCATCTGTCTACAGGAACACCTCATGCAGCCTGCACTTGGCTAGCATGGACAGGTAGGAAGGCCTAAAACTAACAGAAGTGACTCGATCCAGTAGAGGTCCAAAAATGACCAAGATATGCCTGGTGTGTGTGTGTGTAAGATAGAAGAGGAAAATAAACGAAGCAACTTTCATTTATGACCAGGGGTTCCGTCAGTTAAGGGCTCCTCCCTAACTAAGACAAAAATAAATGCTGCAGTTTAAAGGTTTCCTTAGATTTTAATCTTACAGTACCACCAATACACCATTCTGTGAATGACTCATTCACAAAGATTTCCACCAGAAGACAGGTTTATTTCTGTCTACCCCAGGCCCTATCTCCATATATCTCCTTCTACATTTTATCTCACTTCATTTTTTTTTCTGCATTCATTTATTTTTTCTTCTTTTTTTTCTTCTTTTTTTTTGCAGAAAATATAGCAAACAACGTTTAGGATAAGAAAATAGTGGATAAGATTGAGGGTGAGGACATACAAGGAACACCATCACCACCACCACCACCACCACTACCATTACAACTACAAAAACTATCATCATCACCACTACTACAACCACCAATACTACTACTTCAACTACCACCACCACCACCACCACCATCACTACTATTATCACTACAACCACCACTACTGCTACTACTGCAATAATTACAAGGACCACGACCACTATTACTGCAACCTCCACCACATCGCTATCATGACCGTCATCATCATCATCATCATCATAGCAACTGTTGCTGTCAAAGAAACAGACTTCCAGATTATCACAAAAATGTGTGTGTGTATATGTGTGTGTATATGCAACACCTGTATGTGTTCATGCATGAGTATGTGAGGGAGCATGCGTATGTGAAGGTCCTGTATGTATGTGTGTGTATGCGTGCGTGCGCACACACACACACATATGAAGGAAGGAGACTTTTCCTTCTGACTCAACATGCACAGGGTCTGATAACCACCCAGTTGTGATGGAGTGCAATCTCGGCTGACTAACACTTCGCATTAATTCTGGCTAAGAAAACCCTCTTTAGAATCAAAGTCACGTACACACCCTGTCTCTCTCTCTCTCTCTCTCTCTCACACACACAAGAATATTGTATGTTTATGTTTGCCTGTGCAAGTATGTGGATGAATAAATGTATGTATACACCACATACATTTATATATATATATATACACACACATATATACACACACATTTATTTATGTGTGTTTGTGTATATATATATATAAGTGTATATATATACATACATATATATAAGTGTGTGTGTGTATATATATATATATATATATATATATACACATATATATATAAAAGTGTGTTTATATATATATATTTATATACACATATATATGTATGTGTATATAAATGTGTATGTATATATATATATATATATATGGGTATGTGTGTGTAAATATATGTATGTATATATGTGTATGTATGTATATATGTGTATGTATGTATATATGTATGTATGTGTGTGTGTATATGTATGTGTATGAATATGCACACGCATACACAAGCTGTGATGAGTGGGGTAAAGGAGGAGGCTGGTTGTTTAGAGTGAGAAGTACTCTCTAAGGTGGGGCAAGATTTCAGTTGACCCCTGCCACCAGGTCGTACCAAAAAACAATTACCACTATCAGTGGAATCTGATTGGAACCAAAGAAATAAGACACCAGTGAGGTTTAGGTGCCAACTTTTAACAAACATTTCTTTTTCAAAAGAATGGATTTAATCTTCTTCATTAGGCTTTTCTTTTTATCACACACACACACATACACGTTTATGCAATAAACAAACAAAATGTATTATTAAATCTAAGTAATTGTACAGACGTACAAACAGCAATGATTACGAAGTACTCAATACTGGAAAGAGAGTAAAAAGGCTGAACAAATTCAAGAAAACTATTTTACTGACAGTTTCTTTTTTCAGATTCTTCAGAAATAGTACTGAAGCAAATTTAGTAGAATAGTGTGTGTGCTTTTATGTGTGTGTGTGTGTGTGTGTGTGTGTGTGCATGTGTGCGTGTGCATGTGTGTATGTATACATATGTATAAGTGCAGATAAAATTGCATTAATGACGTAATGCAATAGGTATATACAATAAGTGCTCGGGTTTGGTTTACCACTTAACACTCTGACTTGAACTGCAACTAAAACGAAAAGTGGTGTTGTAGTTGCCTAGCAACAGATGGCTATAAGTGGTTCATCATTGAGTGGGAGGAAAATATATATTAGAAAGAAAGAATGAACAGGGAAAACATGTGGTATTACTTTAGAGCATAGAGTTCATTATTCAAACGTAATTGTGAAGTTGTTACAATGGAGTTGTTGGAGTAAAAGGTATCAGATAAATAAAGGAGTCTCTTACAGCTGTTTCTTGAATAGCTGTGTATACGAAATGCTATCAAAATCTTCCCAGGCTAATTCTGTAGCATGCCAACAGATGGCAGCACATGGTTGCATACGCAGTGAGAGATGGCAGTGACCTTCATGAAGCAGTGTACCGAGTGACATTGCTGTGTTTTCTTCACAAGTTGTGAAATTTTTTTTGTTTTGTTTTTGTGATCACGTGTATGCACAGTCTACAATTTCATCATGGACAGGAACAAAGCGCCAGTGAGAAATTTTGGGTTAAACTTGGGAAGTCTATGACAGAAAGATTGAGCATGCTTTGACGAGCCTACGGTGAAGAGGCAAAATGGGTCATAGGTAATTTTTCAAATGGCACAGTCACTTCAAAATCAGAAGAACATCCCTGGAAGATGATGAGCGACCTGGAAGACCTGCCACAAATGTCACCCCCGGAAATGTTGTATTATGCATTGAGAATTCATTCCCCAGGGCCAGACCATCAATCAAGGGGGAGAGAGGCAGGTAGATAGATGATTGATAATTAGATAGATAGGTAGATAGATAGGTAGATAGATAGATAGCTAGGTAGATAGCTAGGTAGATAGCTAGGTAGATAGATAGATAGATAGATAATTAGACAGACAGACAGACAGACAGACAGACAGACAAATAGATAGATAATTAGATAGATAGATAGATAGATAATTAGATAGATAGATAGATAGATAATTAGATAGATAGACAGACAGACAGATAAATAGATAGATAGATAGAAAATGGAACGAATGATATATTTAAAATCACTACATTTATTTCAACACATTTCTACACCCAAGTACACAGGTGAGATTTCATGCAATCATTGTCATCCCTCCAATGCACCTCCTCAGGTGATTAAGTAAGTTCTTCCTTAGATCCTGCCATCATTTCACTCAGTGTGAGAATGTATACCCAACGTGATGAGTCGTTTTCAGCAGTTTATGGATATTAAGGAATTCCTGATGTACATCTAGTAGCAGGAGCATTTCCACTGTATGATGACATCAGGTAGCCAATAACTGTGGATGAGCTTTGCACAGCATTCTACAAGGCTTTTACCTGAATTGTATTTAACTATATATTTCAACATCTGTACATGTGTTTGAATATGTGTGCATCGTATTTGCAATGTCTCTCTCACTCTCTCTCTCTCTTCTCTCTCTCAGAAAATATCAACATCTGCTATAAGAAACCCAAGTTCCCCAAGACATACACACCTTAACCCAGCATCTCAAACAGTACCAAATACTACCACCAATACAAACAAAAATTACTACTACAACCACTATTATTACAACTGCTACCATCAATATCACCACCACCACCACCACCACCACCAATACTCAATATTGGTTGCATCACAGCATTTCTACCAACAACAGCAGCAGCACCACCACCATCATCACCACAATGGTGGTGGTGGTGGTGACTACAATAAAAGTATGGAAGTGGTATAGCAAAGGTATCAATGATTGCAGAGGTGGTGGTGGTGGTGGTGGTGGATGATCACGATAGAGATTGCCAGTGATGAGGCTATGTAATGGAGGTGGTGGTGGTGGTGGTGGTGAACCTGGTGCCAACAGCAGA
>NC_068993.1:61455366-61463634 GCF_001194135.2 Octopus bimaculoides | reverse complement strand
TTGCATTTTAAAAAATTTTCTTTTTATTAATGATTTTTCTTTTTCCTGGGTGAATAACTATAACACAATGATAAATATTGTGTGTGTGTGTGTGTGTGCATCCATGTGTGCCTTTTCACTGGTTTCAGTCACTGGATTGTGGCCATGCTAGAGCACTGCCTTCAAAGATATGGTCAAGTTACATCAACCCTAGTAATTATGGGCTGTCTTTTTTTTTTTTTTATAAACCTCAGAATGATGAAAGGTAAAAGAGGTCTTAGTAAGATTTGAACTCAAAATTTAAAAAGTGTGTAACAAGGCGTAGCTGTGTGGTTAAGAATCTAGCTTCGCAACCACATGCTCTTGGGTTCAGTCCCCCTCTGTGGCACCCAAGGGTTTTGTTATGCACACGATCCCATCAGTTGAAAAATTGCCTTGAATGAAACTTATTTTTCGTTTTGAAACTGAATTTCTGGCTTTGTACTTATGTTCAAACCAAATATGATACTTTGGTAGACAGAAACTGTGTGAAAGCCCATCATATATGTGTCTGTGTTTCTTTGACAACTTGTTTGGTTTGTTTATGTTCCTATAACTTAGCAGTTTTGCGAAAGAGATCAATAGAATAAATACCAGGCTTCAAAATATGTATTGCGGTTGATTTGTTTGACTACAAGGTAGTGCCCTAGCATGGCCACAATCAAATGACTGAAACAAGTAAAAGGTGAAAGATAAAAGATAAACTTGAAAAAAAATCAATAATATGTTTTTAGGAATATGGAATGAGAAAGGAGTAGCTGTGCTGAGAAAAGTGGGGAAAAAAAGAAAGGAAGTATTACAAGGAAATGTGAACTAGATAAACAGATAGGTCAGAGAGAGAGAGAGAGAGAGGGAGGGAGATCACTAACCTGTATTAGCAGTTCATATCTGGGTATCCGCTGAATAGGTCTTGCAATCAAATCTTTCAGAGAAAGTTTACTGCCACTATCTCTTTGACATTGCTGAAACAAGAGATAGGAAAACGTTTGACTTGGTAGAGTTAGGAATTGGTAAATAACTGACACAACACATCTACAATAATCATTTTAGGTGTGTGAGGACAGAAATAAAACAAAAACAATGACAACTGCTTTTACTGTGACCAATACAATGAAAAACATCAGAAAGAAAGAAACAACAACAACAAAGATCACAATGACATCACCACCAAAACAAATGATAGTGTTACATATTTGTAGTTAGAGACATACATGCAGAAATGTGTGTGTGTCAATGCACACACATATGTGCATGTCTGTGTGTATGTCAATGCATACACGTGTGTGTATGTGTCAATGCACACAACGTGCATGTCTGTGTGTGTGAGTCAATGCACACACACATGTGCATGCCTGTGTGTGTGTGTGTATGAGAGACTAAGAGCATTTGAATATGATCTCTCAAGTAAAATATCCAACAGTTAAAGTTATACAAAAACAAAGTTAAAACTTTGATATTAAGACTATTAAAGAAAATATATTTATATAAAAAACAAAAAAAAACTTGCGTATATCCTGATACAAGTAGAGAGTGGAACCCATAAGTAATTGCTAAACAAGGATGTTAACTAAAACTATAATGCCAGAGTGAGTGCAAATTTATAATGTCTAAAAGTGTGTCACATTTTTGTTCACTGGAATATATTTTTCTGTCATGTTTCAGGAATATGGAAGGAGAAAGCAGTGACTGTGCTGAGAGAAGTGTAAAGTGTATTAGATGAAGAGAGAGAGAGAAAGTCCATAGAAAACATACTAACAATACAGTGAAATATTGGAAGGACAGAGAGAAAAACATGAGAGAAGGAGAGGTGTACATGAGTAAGTAATAACAAACGAGGGAGAAAGTGGAAAGAAGAGAGATAACTTTAGAATAGGGAAGAAATGTGAAAAAGTAATATTTACAAACCAAAGTATTTGTGGGGAGGATAAAAGAAGCAAAAGAAGATACAAACTGAGAAGGGGCGGAAGAGAGAGACAGACAGGCAGGCAAAAAGACAGACAGATTAAGAATCTATGGTGACAAATGACTGACAATGACACAATAACATTCTTCACATAAAAATATCCAAATGTGATATGAAATATTTTATTTATAAATTTTCCTTCAACCATGTTTACATAATTTATTCTGTACTCAAATAAACCTGTCATTTTTTGATGAGTACTGCACTAGAAATGAAAATATTGAGGCAAAGACTATACAATCAAGTAACAGAATAGAATGTGTTAGCCAGAACCAAAGTTACATCACATTTAAGGCCCATAGAGTTAATTTCGCTTCCCATCTCAAATGCAAATTAATCAAATGAATCCTGGAAAAACAGAGACTGGATTAATTAATAAGGTGCATTGGGCCTTATAGAAGCAAAGTAGCTGAGTTCCTTTTGAGTGTTGGGCCTCACAGAGGCAAGGTGGCTGAGTTCCTTTTGAATGGGCCTTACAGAGGCAAGGTGACCAAGCTCTCTTCGTGTGTTGGGCCTCATGGAGGCAATGACCAAGACCTTTGGCATTATGTTGGGCTTGAGAAGAAGACCCATGAAGCCAAGCAAAATTGCAGTCATGGCAGATACACGTGTCACACAAATGGCACGTAAAAGCACCCATTACACTGTTGGAGTGGTTGGCATTAGGAAGGGTATTCGTCCATAGAAAACCATGCCAAATCAGACTGGATTCTGGTGCAGCCTTCCAGCATGGACAATGGATGTTAAATGATGATGATAAAAAAATCTTAAGCAACATTAAGAGAAAAATTAGGAAGTCAAATAACCTCTAATAATCGATGTACAGCATTACAGTCATTAATCAAATTATTGAAATTTATAAGGACTACACCAAGTTTACCCAAATCCATGTTGTTCAATTTTAATCCTGTTATTGCTAAACCTCTGCTCTTCAGTACCCTAGAATTTACTAGGATATAAGATAATACAGATGATAATGATATATTATGCACATAAGGAAAACTCTTTGAATACATTGCCAGCATAGAACATGGACATTAAATGATGATGATTCTGTCTGGAGGTTAAAAAACAAAATTAAGACCCCACAAGTTTATTTGACATAGTAGAGAGTACTTTGGCAATGTGGGTGGCCAATACAGTTTAGATCCACCAAGAAATCTATCCCAATAAAAGTGAGCTTCTACAGAGATGATGGGTTGACTATATTTCAACATGACAATGAATATTCATTAGATACTTTTAAAAATTACCTTATAAACATCTTTCGTATATTTCAGCCCAAGAACACTATCGCCATTATAAATTTCTTAGCTGTTATCCTCAATTTAAACACAGACAAGCACATATCTTACAGCAATCTCACATATATTAATATAGACTCCTGACATCCACTCATAATTTTCAAAAGTCTCAGTAGTAATATCAGCAGAAGAATCTCCAACTTGTCATCAAATAAAGTATTATAATAAAGTGTTAAAAGCAAGCAGATTCAAAGACTTACATCACATATATCCTTCACACCTTACTGTCCAATTCAAAGAAACAGAGTCTGTAACATCATCTGGTTTACACCTTCTGCTTCTTTGAAGTTTAAGTCTAATATTGCCAAAATTTTTCTAGCTTTCATAAATAAGCATTTCTCAATTAACCACCATTACAGAAAATTATTTAATAGAAGCAAATCTAAACAAATCTGTAGTTGCACTGCTGATAAATAAACCTTAAATCAACTCAATCAACTGGGGTTTACTGCACATAGAGAACTGCAAATATATGATTCCTATATGAACCAGGCAATGCTCAAGTGATTTTATATGGAGCCATTGTATCAACTCAAACCTTGACCTTGAGTATAAACACTATGTAGATGTAGTGGAAGGTAAATTTAAACAACCAATACTTTAATAAATTATACTCATGGCTAATAAATGAAATCACACACACACAGACACACACACACACACACACACACACACACTGTTACAATAAAATAGTAGAATTCAAAGAAAATAGTCATTGTGCGTGTTAGTAAACAGTCATGCAAAGTGTTCCAACAGTGGAATAAATGCCAAGTCACAAGAACGACGAAATGATACTCACAGTAAGCAAAATGGTTATCTTGGTTTACCAACCAAATGGTTCACCAACCAAATGGTTCACTGTTTGCATCTGGTCACCTGTGGTGCACTCGGGGTCCTGGGTCAAAACTCTTAACTCTCAAAAAACCCAGACTTTTTTTCAAATAGTTATCAATGTGTAAATAGCTGTAAATAACCGTTTTATCATGTTCGCATATCTGGGACAGTGCTGCTGTTACAAACACACAAATATCCGAGACTGCTTGCCAAAATAGGCCATCCGGTTGATTGACAAAGATTCACACACACTTAGTAACTTGCTACAATGACTAACCCATAGATCGCCTGCTTCCTCATCTCATCTTTCACTCTTTCTGGTTATTCTAATACTAACTATAAGGACCTTAGATCCTCTCAACTAACAAACTTTGTATGACTGCCACCCAAGCCTACCCTGATGCACCCATCTCTCCTGTCATCATCATCATCACCATCATCTCTTCTTCATTTCACTGTCATTCTATTCTTGCACTAAACACTTACTCAATCCTTTCTCACCAGAATTGCAGCCACCCGGAAGCACCGCCCTCCTTACCTACCTACACTTTTCCCATGGCGTCTGGGAGGTAATGGCCAGGCAGTGTTATACTAGAACAGAATTTGAGATTTGAAAAAGCTGCCGAGGATCTGCTTCAGCAGAAATTAGTCAAAAGGATAGTTTGTGAAACATCATGGAATGGTTCAGTTGATGCCAGGAACGAGGGTTCCCTTTCAATAGAGAAAGACAAAGGAGTCGCTGGGGCAGGCGTAGGTCAGCAGTGAATGGAGAAGATGCAGCAGACTTTCCCCTTTTCCACTGCAAACTGAACATACAAGCTATCTTCATTGACTCCTAGCTTTGGTTTGTTTTGTTTTTTTACCTATTATCATTAAATAGAGTGAACACAAATGGATATTTTTACAGTTTCAAGTTCAGTAATTTACCGATTCTGAGTTCTGAATCCCATCATGCTCCTGTTGCCATTGGATACAGAATTTAACTAACAGAAAACTTCATTGATGACCCCAGTGCCCCAGTGAGATAAAGAACTTCCAGTTAGATTAGATAACCATACTCTCTATCTCTCTCTCTCACCCTGCCCCCACACACCTTTTTCTTTCTCTCTGCCTATATTACCATTAACCCTTTGAAGATGAACACCCTGCTGATGATTCTTCTACACTAAAGCAGACAAAACTATTTTCACAGCTTACAATTATTTTCAATTCTTAGATACATCCTGTGGATGTTCTGAGATGCACCGTTTAGTGGCATTTCTGGTTCTCAGGGGATTCCAAGTCATTCAGCATCAGATCCACACAGAGAAGGAATAAGTGTCTTCTCATTTAAATGAATTTAAATATGTATGATTAATAAAAACACATTTAGCCTTGTTGTACAAATAACACCCCTCGGCTAAGCATTAAGTTTTCTATTTTCTATGCAAAATAGATGAAAGAGCATTTTGATTATGTTTGTATAAATATGTTTATGTGTTTACATTTAATAATGTCCACAAACACATGAATGAAACCAACAAATATAAATGAGATTGGATCCAGCTTCTGCTGTGCCTTCATTCTGTGAATCCTAAGCTAAATTCTTACCATTTCTTTTAATTGCCTGAGAGATCACATGTGACAATACACTCTGGTGACAGGGTGAACTATCAGCTGTGAATGGTCTGAAGAATGATCCAAGTACAGTTCTAGACTTGGTTTAGATAGAAAACTGAGGGGAGCTTTCTTATCATGTTCTTTTACACATACAGTAAACTTGGAACCAGCCCTGGGTGCAGTCTAGGATCTATATTGGATTTGGTGCCTATGTATATGTCTATATATATATATATATATAGATAGATAGATACGTGTGTGTATATATACATACTGATAGTATACTACCAACATATGACAACTAAGAGTAGCTTTAAAATACTCTAAGCTCAGTACTAGGTACACACAAGTAATTAGTTAGTTTAGATGGTATAACACAACAATACATATGCAGACTTACCATTAGATTCATATATATATATATATATATATATATATATATATATATATATACACACACACATAGATATAGATATAAATAGTTACTTTCATACACACATACTGCAATAACATTGTCTTTTCAAGTGAGGGAAGCAAGCAAGAACAGGTGGAATACTAAAAGACAGACAAAATCTTCAGCCTAACAAGCCATGTGTACTCTTCGTTGATGAATGAAAAAGACAATAGGGGGCGGGGGGGGGAGAAAAAGACAGCTAGTAGACACACACAAGGACAGAGAGAAAGAGAAAGAGAGAGTGAGTAATAGACAGAGAGAAAGAGAGTGAGTAATAGACAGAGAGAGAGAGAGAGTAATAGACAGAGAGAGAGAGAGTGAGTAATAGACAGAGAGAGAGAGAGTAATAGACAGAGAGAGAGAGACAGACAGTCAACAAAGTATGCGTTTGTGTGCATGCCGCCATGCCATGCCGCCGTGCCATGCCTCGTAAGCCACTTACCTCAATAAATTTTGAGACAGAAGATTTTGTCAGCAAGTCATTTTCAAGAGCATTGCCCGATTTCTTGTAATTATCAACAAACGAGAGATAGCTGTCAAATACTGTCTGTTTGGAAAACTGTAGAGAGATAAAAAAAAAAGAAATTTATATATTTATATATACATACATACATATAGGTCATGGCTCTGTGTGTTTGGAGAATTGTGGAGAGATAAAGAATGGGATATTAATATATAAAGGTGGATCGTGGATGGTTTCAGCCGTTTTGGAAAACTGGAGGCATATCCTTGTTATCATCATTTTAACATCTACTTTTCTATGTTAGCATGGGTCAGATGAGCCTATACTGGAGCAAAATTTACTAGGGCCAGATGTCCATCCTGGTGTCAACCCTTATCTGTTTCCAAGCAAGATATTAACCCCTCCACACACACACACACACACACCTGTTGATGGGGGAACGGACAGATGGGCAGATGGACAGGTGGGCAGATAGACAGGTGGGCAGATGGACAGGTAGGCAGACAGGCAGATGGATGGATAACAGACCTCTTTCTCACAAAGTTTCAGTTTATCAAATCTCCCTCTGAAGATGATGATCAATCAAAAGCTTCATTAAATATTTGCTCCCAATACTTTGTAGTGGGATCAAACTCTGAACCCTCTGGTTGCCCAGACCAACTTCTTAACCACAGAGCTATGTTTACATATAAATATCGAAATACATATAATTAGTATTAATGTTATGCATTGTGAACTAATTGTTATGTATGGTCCACTCTGCTCTATGGAGCTCAAAACAAAGTTTTACCAAATTGGTTACAAGCGCTTGAGATGAGGGTATGATAAAACTTTTCACAAAACTGGACGGAACTTGAAAATCAATGAAAGGAAAACATCAAAGAAAGAAAAAAATATTCTGGACCCTCAATTAGGAAAAAATGAATTCCAGGGATTGCTAATAGAAGATAAAATGAATGGGAGAAGAGGAAGAGTAAGAACTAGAATTATGGCACAAACATGGCTGTGTGGTAAGAAAGTTTGCTTCCCAACCACACGGTTCCAGGTTCAGGCAAGTGTCTTTTACTAGAGACATGGGCTGACCAAAACCTTGTGGGTGGATTTGGTAGACAGAAACTGAGAGAAGCTAGTCACATGTGTGTGTGTGTGTGTGTGTGTGTGTGTGTGTAATATGAGTCACCTCTTCCCAAAGGTAAAAATAGGTTTGCATTGAGCCAACACCCTTATCTAGTAAAAAAAAATTAAAAAGTTACAGAAACATTGATGACAATTCAAACCCAACAAGAGCTGGGGGAAGAGAAAAAAAAAAAGCTGGAATTCAGGAACTATGGAGAAAAGTCATCAATGGATGATGTTTGATAGGGAGCAAAGGGCTTAAGATACAGGAAAGGGAAGAAACCTGATAAAAAAATCATCTAACCGAAATTTTTAAAAAATAAAGATGATGCAGATGGGAGTGAATGTTGTCTTTAAAGCCAACAAACGAAATCAATAGACTTCATCATCATCATCATTTAACATCTGCTTTCCATTCTAGCATGGGTTGGACGATTTGACTGGGGACTGGCGAAGTGGATGGCTACACCAGACTCCAATCTGATCTGGCAGAGTTTCTACAGCTGGATGCCCTTCC
>NC_068993.1:61453975-61455356 GCF_001194135.2 Octopus bimaculoides | reverse complement strand
CTGGCAGAGTTTCTACAGCTGGATGCCCTTCCTAACGCCAACCACTCCGAGAGTGTAGTGGGTGCTTTTTACGTGCCACCGGCACAAGGGCCAGTCCGGCGTATCAGATCTCCTCAGCAAACCATATTCAACCCAGATTGCAAGACTTTATCACTTTATATAGAGAAAAAGAAGGCATGTAAAATACACATGCACACATATATATATATATACACACACACACACACACAAACTCACATATATACACACACACACATATATACACACACATACTCACATATATGCACACACATATATATAGACAGATATATAATGCAAGTAGAGGTAACAAGAAAATGGGATGTAGTCAAAGAAGACGTGGATTTGGAGTGTGTGGGTGGGGTGGGGGTGGGGTGGGCTTCAGCACAGGCTCCAATAATGAATCTATTGTTCCAGACGGTGTCTGTTAGTAAATAACTTAGTGTTAACATATTCAATGTTGAAAGTAATAAATCTGTTAAACTAGAAATAAATATGCAGCATTCAGTAAGTCTAACCCCGATCTACTTCCTTCCCCCCACCTCCCCCCTCTCAGATTTCAAATGAAAACCAAGATATGCTGTTAATTACTTTCTTTCTCTCTCTCTCTCTCTCCGCATACATACACACATATATTTGTACATACATATGTACATACAAAAACACACATACAAACATACAGTACATATAGTTATATGCACATACATACATACATCCATCCATGTGCACACACATGCTCATACACATAAAGAAACATACATACACAAACATACACGCACGCACACATACACACACATGTATATAGCCAACTCTTCTTAAAAAGAAACTTATAACCCAGAAATGTGAAGTGAAGACCTTGAGTGAAGAAGAATTACTGTTACCAAAAAGCCAGCAAGATCAACAAAGCTGTATTAACAAGCTGTAAGTTTATCTCCGAGCTGGATGTTGTATAAAGCCGAGAATGGAAGGAAACACCATTTCAAGAACAACAAATTCCCCTTCCGCACAAATAAGCTTCAAACATTGCTTTTTTTAAATTTTTTTTATTGAAAATATAGAATAAATAAAATTAGAGTTCAACTATGTTTTACCCTTGGATATAAGGAAAGGAAATTGTACCATTATTAAAATTGAGGGGAGGGGAAAAACCCAACAAAGGGAAATAATCATTAGCACTGTTTCCATAGGTGCAGAAGTGGCTGCGTGGGAAGAAGCTTGATTCCTCATTATATGGTTTCAGGTTCAGTCCCACTGCATGGCACCTTGGACAAGTGTCTTCTACTATAGCCTCGAGCAGACCAAAGCCTTGTGAGTGGATATGGTAGACGGAAATTGAAAGAAGCCCATTGTTTGTATATATATA
>NC_068993.1:61451498-61453903 GCF_001194135.2 Octopus bimaculoides | reverse complement strand
ATATATATATATGTTTGTGTGTCTGTGTTTGTCCCCACCTCTATTGCTTGACTACTGATTTTGGTGTGTTTACGTCCCCGTAACTTAGCAGTTCGGCAAATGAGACCGATAGAATAAGTACTAGGCTTACAAAGAATAAGTCCTGGAGTCACTTTGTTCGACTAAAGGTAGTGCTCCAGGATGGCCGCAGTCAAATGACTGAAACAAGTAAAAGAATAAAAGAATCCATTTAGCATCCATTTTCCATGCCAACGTGGGTCGATCGGTTTGACAGGGTCTGGTGAGCCACAGCGATGCATCGTACTCTACGTCTGCTGTGGAAGGGTTTCAGCAGCTGGATACCCTTCCCAACACCAAAAACTTCACAATATGTACTGGGTGCTTTTGTCTTTTCATGGCACCAACACTAGTGGGGTTGCCATGTAACTTGCATGACTGAAAAGAACAAGTAAAGGGAAAAGCCTATAATCCAATAATAATTATCTATTGTGTGTGTGTGTGTGGGGGGGGGGTATTTTGACATCATAATTTTAAACAAGTATCCCCGCCATACAAGTGATGTTCATTCCAGCCTTCTGTAAAGAAACATGTCTGGCCAAGGGAAAATATTAATGTGCTTGGAAACAGGTGAGGGTTGGTGACAGGAAGGGCATCTGACTAGAGAAAATCTACCTTGACAAATTCCATCTGACTCGTGTGAAAGCGAACATTAAACAGCGATGATGATATACTGATTTGTTGGATAATGATGAAACAATTGTAAATAATGTATTAAAATGATTTACTAACTCCATTCTTCAATATTTATCATATATATATATATATATATATGTATATATATCCATTCATCTGAAACTAAGGCTTCACTTTGTTGTTACTCTGATTCTCAAAAAAAAGCAAGCATGCACTGTGTGTGTACTCACGTGCACACATTCATGTATACCTACAGAAACACAAACATGTTAAGTGGAAATGAATGCACAAATCATCAAGGATTTATACACACATATAAACAGGACAAAATATTATATGTAGAAACACACACACACACACACGTGCGCGCAAGCGATATTGGTTTCACATTTGGCACAAGGCCACCAATTTTAAAAGGGGCTAAATTGATAGCATTGATCCCAGTGTTCAACTGGTATTTATTCTATCAACCCCAAAAGGATTCTGGTAGAATTTGAACTGATAACAGACGAAATGCCGCTAAGCATTTTGTCCAGTATGCTAATAGATCTGCTGGCTCACCCCCTTACATGAGGGCAATGTTGACTGATGAAAGTATATACAGGGCAGCCCAAAAGTAGGGTTAAAGTTATCATGTAGGCACTTCAAATTTCTTTTAAAACATTTTATTACATTTAAATTTCTATCTTACAGCCATATTGTTTATGCACCTCTTAAACAGATAATGTTTAATCTCTCAGATGTTCAAAATGTCCTCCTTCAAAATGTCCTCCTTCAACATTGCAACATTCTTCAAACCTCTTCAGAACACTCTAAATGACAGTCCGGCACAAATTCCAATCTCCATCAATTTCAGTGAATGCGTCAGAAATGTAATCTTTTAATTCATTTACTGTTTAGGGATTCTTCTCATAAACCTTGTTCTTTACAACACCCCCAACAAAAGAAATCCAATGGTGAACGTCCACATTCACCTGACCTAACACCATTGGTGTTAGGTCATGCTGCCCCGTCTTCCAAGCCAACGCTGTGGAAAGACTTGGTTAAGGTAGTCTCTTACTGCCAACATATAATGTGGAGTTGCTCCATCTTGCTGAACAACAGTTTAATCTAAACTCTTAATATATGAAAGTGAAAGAGAGAATTGAATAACTGTAAACCTACTTTTGGGCCACCCTGTGTTATACATTCACATGTATATATAACATAGGTCAGCATATACACACAAGAATAAACACTGGTGTATATGTTTCTCTCTCTCTCTCTCTCTCTCTCTCTCTCTCTCACTCGTTCATACACACACACACACACACACATCCCAATAAACTAAAGAATTAATTGTAAAAGCTGAGAAAGCTTTCATCAACTGAATGATGAGAACTACTTACAAAGCAGATGATTATATCACCGAGTGTGCTTGACTTGGAGTCCCAGTTCTCCCAAACATTATTGAGAAAGTCTAAATAGATGGTGTGGTGTGTAAGAATCTCTGGAACCATGTGAAATATAGTGGCAACTGTATTCTCATCCAAGTTCTTCTGGGTTTTCAGTGGAATCATGTATTTCTGCAAGAGAAAAGTAACACAGAGAGTGAAAGAGTAAGCAAGTACGAATATCAGAGAGAGAGAGAGAGAGAGAGAGAGAGAGAGAGAGAGAGAGAGAGAGAGAGAGAGAGAGAGAGAGAGAGAGAGAGAGAGAGAGAGAGAGAGAGA
>NC_068993.1:61445710-61450883 GCF_001194135.2 Octopus bimaculoides | reverse complement strand
ATATATATATGTATGTATGTATTAGGGAAGGAGACAAAGAGAGACAGTAGTTGTATTGTGCCAATACTGAAGGCACATAGTTCTGTTTGCCACAGTTTGCTTAGCTTACAACAAGTTTCCACTCTAGTGGTTAAAAATAAAAAGTACCTTCAGCTGCCATAAAAAGAAGACAAACATTAAGCAAATAATGAAAATAATTAAAAGTAAATATTGAAAATAATAAATTTTAATTAGAAATCAAATCTTTTAAAAAGCAGAATCAACAGGCCAAGTTACTCAGGAGGGTCGTTATGCCGATGATAAACACACACTGGTTCAGTTTCACTTCTTGTTAATAATTCGTCAATTGGTTACATGAGTTTGCATCAGGAATCTTGCAAACCAAATACAAAAAGAGTATACGCATTTCTATGTAGTGTGTGTGTGTGTGTGTGTGTACAGACATGACAGAAGTAAATAGACACCCCATAAAACATTGTTTTTATGTTTATTCTAACTTGTAAAGGTTTATACTTTTTTTTTATTGATTGACATTTTTATGTTTCAGATTATATATGTGGCTTTTTGATCATGCCACATACAAAAGAAGCCTTGGAACTGTCCGAATTTCAAAGAGGTCATATTGTGGGTCATTGTGATGGTGGACATAGCGTAAAATTGCAGGAAACCTTTCTATAGTTAACAGAATGATTGTGCAATTCACCAGAGAGGGGAAGGAGTCCACATCACCTTGTCCAGATCAACCAAGGCCCTCTGACAGGACCCTTCTCTTTGACAAGAGAAGTATGGAGAATAATTCTCATTGCAAGGCCTCTAACATAGCAGAACTAGTTGATGTCAGTCCCAGAACAGCTGTCAGGAATCTCCACAAACTTGGTTACTATGGCAGAGCAGCAAGAAGGAAACCACTTCTTTGACCAGCCAACATCAAGCAGAGAAAAGATTGGCCAGTTGAGATGGTGGAGAGGCCACTAGCATTTTGGGACACTGCCATATTCTCTGAGGAGTCCAGATTTGTTGTATTTCCTGACAGTGGTCAAGCATGGGTCTGGAGACTCTGTGATCAAAAATTTGATATGAAAATACCACCACTTGACAACTGGTGTTGGTAGGTTTACATTCTCATAACTTAGCAGTTCAGCAAAAGAGACTGATAAAATAGGTATCGGTCTTTCAAAAAAAAAAAAAGAAAAAAAAACTGAGTACTGTGGTCGATTCATTTGACTAGAATTCTGCATGGCCGCAATCTAATGAGTGAAACAAATGAAAAAATGAAAGAATAAAGGAATTAAAGAATAAAAGAATAAAGTGACTTATCTCCCCTTGGTAGCTGCTAACCTGTTGTTCTCCCATCACAACAAACAACAGCCAGTTGCACAAATTGCTATAAATAGAAGCTTAAACTCCCTCAAATCACACATTACAGCCTTTAACCCTTTCGTTCCTAACCTGGCTGAAACCAGCTCTGGCTCTGTAGTACAAATGTCTTGTTTTCATAAGTTCTGAATTAAAATCTTCCACCAAACCTTAGTCACAATTTATGTTCCTAACACCAGCTGAATGATAACCAAGTTATTTTACTAAAGAAACACAGAGCATCTCAAAATAAATACAGTAACGAAAAGGGTTAAATAAAAAGGCAGTCCTAGCAAAATTAAAAGCAGGAATGATTATGGCTGAAAGAGAATACCTTTAATCACAGGACTGCTAAAACAAAATTGGCCACGTGTTAATCAACTGTTAGATACTTAGGGAATTAAAATCTAATTGGATCAACTAGCAATGGAGTGTGTGTGTGTGTGTGTGTGTGTGTCAGTCATGCGAATTCCTTTCCAAATCTGCCCCCAGAACAAATGTCTTTCTTGTCTCTAGAACAAGCAACAACTTATTTCAAGCCTAAGGCTGACATCTTGCAATAATACTGTCACCACAATGAGGTGGGTGGGACCAGACATGCCTAGCAAAATGGCTTTCATTTGGTTTATGTTCAAGCTCTCTCTCTACAAATGATATCGGTCAACTCAAAAGATTGTCTTTGATAACATAACAGTTATGATGATGATGATCATGATGATCATGATGATCATGATCATGATGATGATGATGATGATGAGGAGGAGGAGGAGGAGAAAGAGGAGGATTTCAAATTTTGGAACAAGGCCGGCAATTTCAGAGGAGAGGGTAAATCAATTACATCGACCCCCCCACCTCCACCCTAGTATTTTACTGGTATTTATTTCATCAACCCTGAAAGGATGAAAGGCCAAGATGACCTCAGCCAGAATTTGAACTCAGAAAGTAAAGATGGATGAAACGTTGCTAAGCATTTTGTCCAGCATGCTAACGATTCTGCCAGCTTACCAATAATAATAATAATTACAACAACAAATAGAAGCTGCAATAACATCATCATCACTATCATAATAATTATGATGACCGCAACAACAATAGCAATAACAAAGCACAAGCTACAATAACATCATCATCATCATCATCATAATTACAGCAACAACAAAAACATAAATTGCAATATCATCATCATCACAACAACAACAACAACGAAGAACAACAGTGCGTATAATAGCGGGAGTAAAGTCAACGTAATTAGCTTTAATAATAACCTGAAATAATCAAGCAGTTAAACATTATTTGAGGCAGAATGGGTGAGGTGGGCAGTAAAGAGAGAGAGGGGGAGTTAATGGGTAGGACTGGGGTGAGGCATTAATAATGGGGTAACAGGAAATAGCAACAACAACAACAAATGCTGTCCTTTTTATTCTCTGAATGTTGTTAAGCAATATTTGTAAAAGAAAAAAAAAACTAGAATGGCCAGAAGTGTAAGTGGCAGGAGGGTGGGGGGTGCTCTTGGTTTATTTAACATAATGTCAATGTGTTTTGAAGGGGTGGCTCATTGCCTTCTCTAGGTGTAAATAAATGTGGTTTGGCAAAAAAAAAAAAAAAATGCCTGTTATTTGAACAGGCAGCTGCATCACTGCATGCAAGCGGCAAACATTGGATCGCAGTTAGTTCTATCAAACCCTTTCCCTGTTCTGTGCAAAACAGATGTTGCCCTTCTGTGAGGCATGTCTGGTAAGAGGGCTTTTAGAAGATGACTGGTATTTCTTCCTTTCAATGAAAGAGGTGAGGCCAATCAGCTTCAATTCCGAGAACCTTCCTGGCATTTTATTTTGTGGCCCAACAGTTCCATGACCTCCCATCAGAAGATTGTCTGATGCAGCATCATAGGCTTAAGAACTATTCCACTTTGCAAACCCTACAAAAGTGAGATTGTCCTTTTATTAAGAAATTCCACTGGTACCAAACACTGAGCTGCCCTTCAAGATTAGATATCGCTAATTTGCATACAAGCCATGTTTTGCTTTGACTATAAACAAGGCACAAAGTAACCAATCTGGATCTCTCAATCCTATACTTCTCTCAGGGGGCCTTGGTATGTTGCAGCTTGAAGAAGAATGCTGAGAAACTAATTATCAGGGACCCCCAAATAACCAAACAAGAAATGAGGTCCAACAAAAGGCTTCTGCATTAGTAAGGAAACTAATTAATAGGAAAATTATTAAATTATTGGAATTAATTTGCTAATAAAACATTTATTCAGCATGGCTCAATTTTATTTTTAATTAGTTGTAGTTGAAAATAAAGTAATTGCCTGGGTATTTCATTGGATATTCAGACTAGTATATCATCATCATCATTGTTTAATATCTGCTTTCCATGCTGGCATGGGTTGGACGGTAAGGTCCGGAAAGCCAGCGGCTGCACCAGGCTCCAATCTGATTTGGCAGAGTTTCTACAGCTGGATGCCCTTCCTAACGCCAACCACTCTGAGAGTGTAGTGGGTGCATTTTACGTGCCACCAACACAGGAGCCAGTCAGGGCGTACTGGCATCAGTCATGATCATTGGTGCTTTTTACGTGCCACTGGCACAGGAGCCATATATATATTTTACTCGTTTCAATTGTGATTTTAAACAAATTATGTTTAATGGTCCTTCTGTTGTTAGACCCCCACCACTGTGTGATCCCCCTCTAAGGGACATATGAGATGCAACCCTGCCATTGTCGCAGAACAATGTGAGGATATATTATAGCAAATTAGTTTAATTCATTCATTTGCTCGTCTGCTTTATGGTGCACTGCATAATTTCCTTCAAAGATAATTACCAAATCTATGTCACCAGATTAGAGAAAGAGAGAGATTAACAGCCCAAATGGTGAACAAATGTACTTCTAATTACATTGAAGTCAATGAGATCCAACTAGGTCAAGAATGCCATCCTTCAAGGTAATAGAACCAGCATTTTCACTCTAGGCTATTTTAGAAACTTGTAATTGTTTTAGGGGAAGGCTTCAATTACACTTTTTGCATTGAATCAATTTGTAAGTTCATTACTAATTTATGTAATGTATGCAATTCATTCTACAGATGAGATGAATCAAACACAAATATATACACACAGACACATATATATATGTTCAATGGGCTTCCTTCTGTTTCCATTTACTACATCCACCCACAAGGCTTTGTTTCTTCCTATTCTGTGGACTCACTAAGAACAACAACTGACACTCTAATAGCTTCTTCTCTGAACTAGCAAACTGTATACGACAACTTACCTTAGCCAAGCCAAACCAATAGTCTAGCATCATGCTAAACACTTTTCCCAATGTCCTCCCCTGGAGTTATGACCTTCTAGAATTCCCTTCCTACACATGACTTACCCAGATACATTTAAAGCACCGACATATCAGAGAAAGAAATTCTAGTCCTGACTATCCAATACTCTGATGTGTCCACTCTTCTTTTTTTAAGGAAAAAAAAAAAATGTGATTTGGATTTAACTGCTTTTTCTAACAAATTGAACAACTACTTAGAGGTTTCTTTATTGGTTTATGATATTTAATTTATTGAGCCCAGAGGGGTGAAAAGGTGAAAATGACCCCAGTATGAAATGGAATTGGAGCAGAGAAAAATGTCAGCTACTGTCACATCCATAAGACATGATAGTAGTTAGTGTTCCTAATAAACTCAGAAAGATACAAACCTCTTTTAAAGTTCTGAGAGCGTCCACGTATTCCTGTTCATTTCTGTAGAGTTCTTGGGCAACATGGTAGCGTTTGTCCTGCAATAAACAAGAAAGTATAGATAGAA
>NC_068993.1:61434975-61445700 GCF_001194135.2 Octopus bimaculoides | reverse complement strand
AGAGAATAAGAATCGTATTTGTGATGGAGACGAAACGTGAAAGAAACGAGAATGAGGGGAATGAAGTGAAAGGAAGAGGTAAGTGTGAAGATAGGAAGATGAGATGAAAGAATAAGAAAAGACGAAGAGAAAATAGGAGGAAAGAGGTGAAGAAAGATATCAAGAGAAAAAGGTGAGAGAGAGAGAGATAGAAAGGTGAGAGAGAGAGAGAGAAAGGTGAGAGAGAGAGAGAGAGAAAGGTGAGAGAGAGAGAGAGAGAAAGGTGAGAGAGAGAGAGAGAGAAAGGTGAGAGAGAGAGAGAGAAAGGTGAGAGAGAGAGAGAAAGGTGAGAGAGAGAGAAAGGTGAGAGAGAGAGAGAGAGAAAGGTGAGAGAGAAAAAAAGGTGAGAGAGAGAGAGAGAGAGAAAAAGGTGAGAGAGAGAGAGAAAATGGAAGAGAATGAGTGAGGCAGTCAAGATGAAGAAATTGTGAACAAGTTAAAGTGACTGAAAGAGAGTAAAGGAAAGAAAAATACGGCAGCTGTCTTGAAAGAAAGGTGTGTGTGTGTGTGTGTGTGTTTATATACATATATATATATATATATATATATATAAATGACACTTCCTGTACTGGTGCCACATAAAAAGCATCCAGTACAAAAAGTGGCAGGCATTCGGAAGGGCATCCAGCCATAGAAACCATGCCAAAACAGACAACAGGAGCCTGGTTCAGTTCTCGAGCTTGCCACTTTGTCTCGAACCATCAGATCCAAGCCAATATGGAAAACAGGCATTAAATGATGATGATGATGATGATGATGATGATGATGATGATGATGATGATGATATGTATAGGGAAGGGAGAGGGGGAAAAAGAGGAATGAACAAATGAAAAGATAACAAAAATCTTTGGGAAGTTAACATGAATGTAGGAAGAAATTCTCTAAGAATTGCACGACAGGGTTGAAGATGAATAGAGGCAGACATAGGAAATACAAAGAGGGTAAATTTATGAAAACGAAATATAAACTCAGGAAATAACATTTCAAATGTCATGTTGTGAAAAATATAAAGAAAAACAGGAGCAAAAGGGAAGATTAAGACAGAAAAACAGAAAGCAAAGTTTGTTTTTGAGACCAGAAGAGAAAAATATATTTTTAAAAATTAAAAAATGGTATTTTCCAAATTCCAAAGGATAACACTTAGCTGAGATTTCCCATAGCAGAATGGAATCAAAAATGTGTAGTGAAATAATGAGAGGCATCTTGTTGAGTGTCCTATCGATTCTACTTTCTATTCTCCTTTTAAGGTTTAAAAATCAATAATAAAATGAAGTTTTTGTTTTGTGTTTTTGTTATGTTTTTTTTTATGTGTTGGTTTGGTTGTGCGGTTAAAAAGTTTGCTTCCCAATCATGTGGTCCTGGATTCAGTCCCATTGCACGACACCTTTGGCAAGTGTATTCTATTATAGCCCCAGGCTGAGCAAAGCCTTCTGAGGGAATTTGGTAGACAGAAACTGAAAGAAGCCCAGCATAAGCACACACACACACACACACACACACACACACACATGATCAAGCCAGGCTCTTGCTACTCTAAGTTTCACCTGTAGGCACTATTTGTCTGAAGATTCAATATGCCAACAGGTGAAACTCAGAGAAGCAAGAGGCTTCTGACTCAACCAAAATAAGATATCATTAATGTCTAATATGGTATTGAGTACTCTTTTCGCAAACAGTAAATATCAAAAGAATGCATGCATGTATGTGTGTGTGTGTGTATGTGAGTGTAGTGAAGGCGCAATGGGGTCAACTGTTTATATTCCTCTCCACTACAATACCTTAATCTTTGCTTTCCCATTTACAATACTCTCAAAGGGGGGGGGCATTTTGGTGTAAGAGCACAAAATTTAATTCACAACCAGCTCTGTGGCTTGGGGTTCAATCCTAGATTGGACAAGTGCCTGAGACTCCATCCTAGAGTTTACCAATGCATTGTGGGTAAAATATGGGATATGGAAACTGTGGAAGCCTGTTGCATGCGTATATATATATATGTGTGTGTGTGTGTGTATTGATGTCCTGAAAGTTAGCAGCTCAACAAACACCATTCAATATAATAATTTCCACAGTTAAAAACATAAGTAGTTGGGACCAAATAAAAGCTAGACAACAATGCCCCAGTATGGTCGCTGCAATACAGTGACTGAAACCATTAAAATAATAAAAGAGGTGTTTACACATATACACATGTGAATATAAATAGACATATATATATATATATATATATATATATACACACCCACGCACAAATACATATTAAGTACACATATACCTATACTGATCACAAACAACGCCAACTCAAACACACACACACACAGAAGTTAATATACGATGCAATGTACACATACATACACATTGTATATACCAACAAAATTTCAGACTCCAATGTAGAACACACACACACACACACACACACACACGGACTTACACCAACCCATATGCAATAAACACACTCAAACTGCAGACAAATCCAACGCAAACTTTGAAACACACACACACACACTCACCTGCATACATACACACACATATATATATATACACACACACAAACTCACTGCAACATCACTGGAACCCACCACACACACACACACAGAGCAACCCCCCCGCCCCCATATATATACTCACTGCAATCTATGCACATACACACACACACATACTTAAACTCCACACAAAAACAAACACATCTGACTAGGAAACACAAGCACATTCATACAGACACACAGACACACACACACACACAAAGTAACGCCCGCTCGCCGCTCCTGTCCCACCACCACTGCTACCATGACTGGGTTATTTTCAACAGCTTTAACCTTATTCAAGAGATTAAATGGGGGGGTGGGAGAAAAGAAAGAACAACAACATCTCCAGAAGATTCAACAACTTGGAACTGTGCCACATTCTCTCTCTCTCTCTCTCTATCCCATCATCATCACCATAGCTACACTGATGCTTATACTGCTTCCTCACACCTCACCACTCCCAACACCATCATCATCATCACCACTACTATACTACTTTTTTCACCACTTCTTTCCTCCCCAACACCACCACCACCATCATCATCATCGTACTGATATTATTATAACTTTACCAATCCAAACATCATCATCATCATCATTGATGCCGTTTCTTTTTTTTCTTTTCACCATTTCCAACATCATCATCATCATCACTGTCATATTCACATTACTACTCCTCCTACTCCTTCCTCCACGGCTATCATGACTGCCTCATTCATACTACCACTCCTTATCTCTTGCCCCTTCCTTCATTTCCCTATCATCATCATCATCACCACCACCACACTTATATTACACTGTTCCACCTCCTCTGCCTACTCCAGTCACTCCAACCTTATCTATCCTACTACTCATCCTTCTCCACCTTCTCTAAGACCTCCACCCCTACCACTGATAGCCTCTTCCTTCTCATTCACCTCCTCCCACAACATCAACTTCATTATTACATACAGAATACTATAATATAGCTACCAAAGTTATTGTTAACACACACACACACGATATATATATATATATATATATATATATATATATATATATATATATATATATATATGTATATATATATATATATATGTATATGTGTATGTATAGGTGTGGGTGTGTAGTAAGAGGCTTGTTCCCCAACCACATCGTTCTGGGTTCAGTCCCACTGTGGCACCTTGGGCAAGTGTCTTCTACTATAATCTCAGGCTAGCCAAAGCCTTGTGTGTGGATTTGGTAGATGGAAACTGAAAGAAGCCTGTCATATATATATATATATATATATATATGTATATATATATATATATATGATAGATAGATAGATAGATATGTGTGTGTATATATTTGTGTGTTTGTACTTGACAACCAATGTTGGTGTGTTTATGTCACCGTAACTTAGTGGTTATGTAAACAAGACTGATGGAATAAGTACTAGGCTTACAAAGAATAAATCCTGGGGTCGATTTGTTTGACTAAAACCCCTTAAGGTGGTACTCCAGCATGGCCGCAATCAAATGAATAAAACAAATAAAAGAATGTGTGTGTGTGTGTGTGTGTGTGTGTATAAACTGACACTCCGTCAGTTGTGACAATGAAAGTTCCAGTTGATCCAATCAACAGAACATCCTGATCATGAAATCCATGTGCAAGTGGTTGAGTGCATCACAGACACGTACCCTTTATGTAGTTTTCAGAGAGATTCACCATCAAAGAGGGTATGACAAAGCTGGCCCCTTTGAATTACAGGTACAACTCGTTTTTGCCAGACCGGACCAATGTGGAATAAAGTGTCTTGCTCAAGGCCACAATGCACCACTGAGGATTGAACTCATGACCATAAGATCTTGAGCCAAATACACTAACCACTTGGCCACTCTCTCTCTCTCTCTCTCTCTCTCTCTCATATATATATACATATATATATATATATGTATATATATATATATAAAACTCATCATCATGACACACAAACACATATGGACATGGACACGGTTGGTTGGCAGTTAGGTCCAGACCAGACCTGTTACGGCACACCTTTAATAAAAGACATGCCAGCCATGACCATCCTGTCATTCAAAATATTCATCTCCCACCATATTGCATCTTTGCAAAGTTCTCGCAGATGCTAGGGTGTAATTTCAGAGAGGCTTAGCAGCTATTTCTAGAAGGTCAAATGGTTACACAGACGCTTTACCATTTGCTCATGTTCGACGAAAGGCGGTGCTCCAGCATGGCCGCAGTCAAGTGACTGAAACAAATAAAAGAAATAAAGAAGCTTACAGATGAAATGCCTTTGGTCATTGGTCATTTACTACCTGTGGCTAGACAATAACAACAAAATATTGTACACTAATCTAATTATAGACAGGTGCATGGACATATGCTAACAGTGAATGGTGGTGGGGGTTCATTGGGGGGGGGGTATGTGATATCTAGATAGATACACATAGGTGTGTACATTTATATTTAACATGTTCATATATACTCAAATATGGAACAATCATCATTGTAGTAACAGTGAAAATGCACCAAGACAGGTTATAAATGACATCCTTGGCTTGTAAGGACGTGTTTCTGTGTCATTAAGCTGCATCAGGTGCAGACACTGAACCTGTCATTTAAAATCACAATGAGCAAACAGCAAATAATGAATTTGCAAGGGTGCACAAAGCTTTGTCAAGCTGGAAATAATCAATTCATCAGCTATGATAGATTTGGTGTTTTCAGCTGTTGAGGTTTAACAATACAGAAACAGGTATTGTTGAGATTGGACATGTATAACATGTCCTACAGTTTGATGACATCATTCACCACCCAGCTCAGTGGTTTCATTCAGACTGTCCTTTAGGAGAATTTCTCTTCTGGGACATTTACAACATTATCAGACTGTAAGACAAGTTTCTGCATTGTCAAGGCACCATATCTGTTGTTCATAGAACTACTAAGAGCTACTGTTCTTATAAGTACTTTTCTTTGTGGATTCTACCAATAAAGGAATAAATATGAGAGAGACTCAGTGATAGAATGATTGCCTGCTATGTGGGCAACCTGGGTTCAGTTCCTGGCCAATGCTTTAAATATGCTAAGGTACAGACATGGCTTCCCAACCACATGGTTTGGGGTTCAGTCCCACTGTGTGGCACCGTAGGCAAGTGTATGTATGTTATATATCACACTCTCGCATGTATGCTCCTCTCTCTCTCTCTCTCTCTCTCTCTCTCTCACACACACACACACGAATATATATGCACTCAGAGAATCAGACAGTGAATATATTGCATTTAACAGAACAAAACCATGGGAAAGAAAGAAGAAGAAAAAAACACAAATAAAAAAGATAATGGCAGTGAACAAAAGCTACAAACCAAAAAAGAACTCTAACTCCACCTTGTAGCATCTCTACTGTAACTTTAGCTAAGTGATTCCAAGAATGCTTCCTCCAAGATAACAGATAATTAAAGAAAGGACTAGAGTTTCCAGCCAACTATATTGGCTTTCACAATCAGATAGGGTGATCCATCACTGCACTGATATATAGATAGATAGAAAGATAAATAAATATAAGTAAATATATTAAATAACTGCCGATGTCTTTAAACATCAATGTTCATAGTGAGAGAGCCTCAGTAATAGTTACACTGCCATTGGAAATATAATCGTGTGTGTGTATTGCTTAGACGTAGTGATATTAATAAGCTGGCGTTAGAACTCAATAGACATGTTCCAGGACAAAGTGCCAGTCAAGTGCAGAACAGTAATAAGAAATTGAATTGACAAGGGAATAAAAAAAATTATGCCATGTATTTCATTAGCTTACAGTTGTTTCTGCTATAAGATACAATGCACTCACAGCTGAATGCCTCTGTATCCCCTTGTGGCATCATCAGAGCTTCAAAAATGAACTGCAATATATACATAGCAGTTCAACAAAAGAAACTGACAGAGTAAGTACTTATTTTTAAGCCGTGTCCTTATTCTGTTGGTCTCTTTTGCCAAACTGCTTAGTTATGGGGGTGTAAACAAACCAACACTAGTTGTCAAACAAGGGTGGTGGACAGACACAAAGACACACTCAAGCATATATATATGTGTGTGTGTGTGTCTTGCAAGTACATGGTGACCCTGTTAGTGCAGGTGCCATTTACAAAGCATTCAGTCCACTCTGCTGAGTGGTTGGTGTAAGGAAGGGCATCCAGCTGTAAAAATCCTGCTAAAACAGTCACAGAAGTCTGGTGCAGGCTTCGGCCCGGTCAGCTCTTATCAAACCTTCCCACCCATGCCAGTACTGGGGTCGATTCATTCAACTAAAATCCTTGAAAGTGGTGCCCCGACATGGCCGCAGCCTAATGGCTGAAACACGTAAAAGATAAAAGACATAAAAATTAATGTATGTATATTCCAAGTTGTCAGCCACAGATCCGCACTTGGGTAGCTTAATTTTTGCATAGGGGTACATCTTTCTAAAGATTTAAGTGATGAACTTTGTAACTTACCCAAATAATTTTTAGCAAATTTAATATCAATTGTCATCATTTCACATCCACTTTTTATGCTTGAAAAGATCACATTTGCTGAGGTAAATTTTCTACAGCCAGATCCCCTTCTTGTCACCAATGCTCACCAGTTTCCAAGCAGGGTAATATTTTTGCATGGCCAAACTGGAAATGAACGTCCTTGCTTGTATGACAGAGATGCTTGTTTACAACAATCATATGATGTTAAGACGGATACACACAAACATACATATATATATATCTATACTATAAAAGGCAGATTTTCTCTGTGTGTGTGTATGTTTAAAATTCATACATTTACACAATTCCAAATTTCTTGGATTAAAGAATTGCAATTAATATTCTAAATACAATTTGTTAGGTCACTGCGTCATTTTTTCACTCAAAGAAATTCCTAATAACGAATAAAATCTATAAAACTACACAAGTAAACATTTTCTCCCTAATAAAATCTAATTTCCTCTTTCTAATACAAATCCTTTCAACAACTACTTTCTCTTATGAACCTTTACGAACAATCCAACAACAAATACAAACAGAAAGGAAGGAGAAACACTGACAGTAAAATAAACCATTTCAGTATCAAAACTGAAACAATCCTTTCCAGAAAATGGCATTTAACAATGCCTCTTGTCCCCACATTTTGACAATGGCTTATTCTCAGTATGTACCTCTTTTAGGTATTTGCATGGACTAGTGACCCTTATGGGAAATTACCGGTGAAGATGAGGACTGTCAGTTCTACTTCCTCTCCTAGTCAAGAGGTCCTTGTATTCATCGTTTAAGGATCATACAGACTATTGTTAAAAATGCCTTCACAACACTCAACTCCAGCTGTAGCTTAAGGGTCTTATAGTTCCAGAGAAAAACACTGGCATTATGTGGGTTACAACAATGAGGGTTCCAGTTGATCCAATCAATGGAACAGCCTGCTCATTAAATTAACATGCAAGTGGTTGAGCACTCTAGAGACACACATGCCCTTAACGAAGTTCTTAGGGAGATTCAGCACAACACAGATTGAGTAGTCCCTGTTATTTCAAGGCTGGCCCTTTGAAATACAGGGACCACTCATTTTTGCAAGCTGATTGGACTGGACATCATGAAATAAAGTGTTTTGCTGAAGGACATAATGCACTGCCGGATATCGAACTCCTGACCTTACATTCATGAACCAAATACCCTAACCACTGAACTATGCACCTTCACCAGTTCCAGAGAGAATCAAACTCAACAAACATCTTTGGTTCCAGATATCTTCGGAGATAGAATTTCAGCAATAGCCGAGTTCTTTGTTTTGCTATCATAGCCAAGGCTACACTGGGGGCATCCACCTTGTAAAAGGCTAACAGTTATGCAAATAGACAGACAGTTCGTTTCTGTATATATATATATATATATATATATATATACACATATATATATATATATATATATATATATACACACAAACACTATGTATAGTATTGTGTATAACAGATGGAGAGGGAAAAGAAAGGACGAGAGGAAGGTAGGCGATGTTCAGTCAGTAACCTCACATCGATCATGGCAACCAAAAGGTTGTGATTTCAATTTCTGGCCATCCTGCAAATTATGATTTATAGTCATCAGGTCTAAACTCACATAATTCAATGAAGTTTACCGAGTCCAATCTCCTGCTACAGCCAGAATCACCAACAACAAAAAAAAAAAGGAAAAGGAAAACAAAAATGGTTTTTTTTCACACACATACGCAAACAGACGCACACAAGTATACACACAAACATACAAGCACACAAATCTTCCAATTTTGGCAGACTAATTGCCATTTAGATCTAAGAGTTACCTGAAGCTACCTTAGGTCTCTAACTCTTGGCATTTATCAAGAAAACTCTCAGAAACTAGAACCAACACCTGCTTTGTAAATGAATCATTTTGTTGTTGTTGCCGTTAATGCTTTTTTTCTTTCTTCCTTTCTTTTTTATTTTCTTTTTAAGTTGTACTCAGCTTTTTTTCTGTTTGAACCAGTAACTTTACTGGCTGATTTTGAAAAAAAAAAATTATTCAATGATTCACCTCTTAGTCTAGCACCAAACTACCATTAATTTAACATTTTTGACATTCTTTATTTTTTCTTTTTTTGGTAAAAAAAACAAACAAACCTTTTTTTACTTTTATTCCTAGTTTGTTGTTTTATCTATTTATTGGTTGGGGTATCAGTGCTCCAATTGAAGCCCAAACCTGAATAGCTAAAACGACCACTCCACCCCACCAATTCCCACCCCACCCCACAAACATTGCATTTAAAAAAAAAAACTGGTGGGATTTTGACAGTAAAGTGGACAGTCCTACAAATTCAAGCATTTGCTAAAAGGAATATGTGTAGGGGGCATCAAGTGAACAGACAATGTGCCTTTTCGGATATGAAATCACTCACACATATTCCAGTCTACATCCTTGAGGCATATTTGAACCCAAAAGAAAGTCATTCATTCGCTATATTCTGCTATGGAGAAAATTTCTCATTGCAAACAAAATAGGTGAAAATACATCAAGTCAGTTTGCAGCGCCCCCTAACCAGACAGTTGGATGCATGCATTTTGGAGTGGGTTATCTCCTCTTCAGCCACAGTGACCGGAAAAGTAGATGCTGTGAACTGACCTGAAAGACAGGGCCCTCTTATGAGATTCCCATCATCATTCAATAATTGGTTGTTCTATTCAGTGGCTTGCCATAAATAAAACACAGGACACTTGTTTGTCTACAGCAAGAACTTTTCTCCAACACAGAATACTGCGACCGATTTTCTTACAGGTTCAAATATAAATTATTTACATTATTTACATTTGACAGATATTTGTCCTCATCTTGTTTGTTGTTAACACAACGTTTCGGCTGATATACCTCCAGCCTTCATCAGGTGTCTTGGGAAAATTTCGAACGTGGGTTCTCATTCGTAAGGTATTCTTCAATGTTATAATTATTATTGAGGTCACTGCCTGGAATCAAACTTGGAATCTTGGGGTTAGTAGCCTGTGCTCTTAACCACTATGCCATACATCCGTGGTTAAGAGCGCATAGTGGTTAAGAGCACGGGCTACTTACCCCAAGATTCCGAGTTCGATTCTAGGCACTGACCTGAATAATAATAATAACATCAAAAAATACCTCAGGAATGTGAACCCAGGTTCGAAACTTCCCCAAGACACCTGATGAAGGCTGGAGGGTGTATCAGCCAAAAACTGCTAACAAGTTTGGATTCATACACATCATTGCTCAGCGCTGTCACACTGCACAATATTTAGATATTAAGGACACAAAATAACAGAAACGTTGCCAGGCTGGGTCCCAGGATTTGCGATTCTTGGCACAAAGGATTCTGCTTGAAACAGTAAATTTCTTCTTCCTTCTGGAATAAAATTCATTCTACTACTCAAATTATTTGCATAACAAAAGTTAGTACCTTCCAGGACTTAGAAAAACAAAAAACCCGAACATGAATACATTTGCAAATGAAAGGTATCGACTGTTTCAAGTAACCTTAGACCACAACTGAACTCCCTTTCTCTCTCTCTCTCTCTCTCTCTCTCTCTCTCAATCCACTCCCTCTCTGTCTCAATCCACTCTTTCTCTCTCTCTCTCTCAATCAATCCACTCTCTCTCTCAATCAATCCACTCTCTCTCTC
>NC_068993.1:61433324-61434704 GCF_001194135.2 Octopus bimaculoides | reverse complement strand
TTGTAGTGGAAGGGGGTTGAAATTATGCCACAAACAATACTTTTAGAAAATAAATGAACAAATCAGGGAAGAAAAAGAGATTGAGAGAAGATTTAGCCTAAACCATGAAGTTATAATTGAGTTGGCGAGGTAAAAGAGTATTTAAAAAAACCCAAAAAAAACCGAAACAAGTTTATATGATTTGACAACCCCCACCACACACACACACACACACACACACAATCCCACAACCTTAAACTAACAGAGAGAAAGAAAAATTAGATGTCTAATGAATGATGGAACAGAAGTTTGTAGTTGTTTTAAGAAAACTTTTACTAAAAATAGCAGAAGAAACAACTGACAAAGAATCCCTGATGAAAAAAATAGAAAGAGAAGGCACAAGAAAGGGTAATGAGCTTAGAAACAGCTGCTCCAAGAACATATACAAAGAATGGTAAGATATAATTCTATTCACTCTGGTACGATATCCAAATCTTTCTTTAAACAAATCCCTACCGTACTACAGGTTTGGGCCATATGCTGTAGGCTCTAATCCTTAAAATAAACCAATGAAGAATGAGCAGCTATATGTCAGCTGATGTGTTAGAATTTATGGCTAAAATTGTCATTTGTTCAAGGAGAATTGTGTCAATTCTCACAAGAATTCAAATTCCATATGCATTGTGTCTGCGTTACCCAACCATCAACCAACCACTGCTATTGAGATGGGTTTTAGATTCTGGCACAAGGACAATTTTGAGGGAGAGCATAAGTCAACTAAACAAACCCCAATATGTGTGTTTGTGTATGATCACTGTGTTAGTTTAATGTCCAGTTTTTCCATGCTTGCAAAGGTCAAATAGAATGTTGTAATAGTAGTGGTGGGAGGAGGGGGAGGAGGAGGATGAGGAGGAAAGAGAGGAAGAAGAGGAGGAAAGATAGGAAGAAGAAGAGGAAAGATAGGAAGAAGAAGAGGAAAGATAGGAAGAAGAAGAGGAGGAACGAGAAGAGGAAGAGGAGGAGGAAGAGGAAGGAGAGGAAGTGGGAGGAAGAGGAAGATGAATAGGGAGGAAGAGGAATAGGAAGGAATATGGAGGAAGACGAAGAGGAGGAATATGGAGGAAGACGAAGAGGAGAAATAAGGAGGAAGGAGGAGAAGAATAGGGAGAAGAATAGGGAGGAAAAGAAAAAAGAAGAGGAAAAGGAGAGAGGAAGAGGTAAAGGAGGGGAAGAGGAGCAAGATGGAGAAAGGAAAGTAGAGAAGGGGAGGAAGAGGAAGGAGAAGAAGAGGAGGAAATGTACATGATAAGAGTATATGTGTATGCGTGTATAGCTGTGCATAATAAACACACACACACACACACACACACACACACACACACACACACACACACACACACA
>NC_068993.1:61431146-61432766 GCF_001194135.2 Octopus bimaculoides | reverse complement strand
GGGGGGGAGAAAGGTAGGTCAGACTCATACCTCAACACTGACTTTGGAGGACCAAAAGTTCCATGTGGAATACTGCAGCAGGATTTAGAAAGACAGGGATGGCAGCAAGCTGGTAGAATCGTTAGCTCGCTGGACGAAATGCTTAGTGGTAGTTTGCCTGTCACTAGGTTCTGAGTTCAAATTCTGCCGAGGTCGACTTTGCTTTTCATCCTTTCAGGGTTGATAGAATAAGGACCAGTGAAACACTGGGGTCAATGTAATTAACTCGTCCCCTCCCCCCAAAATTTCAGGCCTTGTGCCTATAGTAGAAAGGATTTAGAAAGACAGGGACAATGTCTTAATACAGTTCTATATTTAAGAGATGAGGAATTATGTACATTATTTACATCTGACGGATATTTGTCCTCATCTTGTTTGTTGTTAACACAATGTTTTGGCTGATATACCCTCCAGCCTTCATCAGGTGTCTTGGGGAAATTTCGAACCTGGGTTCTCATTCCTAAGATATTTTTCAATATTATTATTATTCAGGTCACTGCCTGGAATCGAACTTGGAATCTTGTGGTTGGTAGCCCGTGCTCTTAACCACTACGCCATATACCCGTCGGGAGCAATTATGGAGTGAATTATAATAATAATAATAATAACACTGTATTTCCAGGCAAGACAAGATCTCTGTGACTACGTTATCCAATGCTTCATTATTGTATACATATCTGTCTTTTTTCAAGACAGTATGGTGTAACTTAAGAGAGATTCGGTTGCTATTTCTAGCAAACAGAAATAAAACTACAAAGCAGTCATGGGCAGCATATGACCCAGGGGGACATTCTGACTGCCTCAAGAAAAGTTACTTTAAATTTTGTTAGTAGTGCACCCTACCTGATGACAAATCATGTCTCATGCAGGGCCCACTTTTCAAAAGAAAGGGTTACCATGCCTGCTATAGAGGCTCTCTTGTTGATTTTTAATGCCTTTCATAGAGACTTAGATAGGGGTGGAGATCATGGAGACTAAGATATATATATATATATATATATACCTGCAACAGAGCCGTGACAACCAGACCTCCAGTCTCACCTTATTCCCATGGCAGACAACCACATGGTGCCTGCATATCAGATTATCAGATCAAGTACCATGTAAAAGACAAGGTGTGTGTGTGTGTGGGAGGGGGTAGGATTAGAGATAAACAGAGTCAAAGGAAGGAGTTTGAATGAATGACTGTGTAGATATGTGTGTACAGATAGAGTAGTGCTTCAGACCCCTGGTCATCAATATGTTATCCATCTACCACCACCACTACTACTACTACTACTACTATTATTATTATTACTACTATGACAACTGGTGTTGCTATCACTACTACTGCTGCTGCTATTACTATTACTACTGCTGCTGCTACTACTACTACTACTCACATCACATCTCATTAAGATCAGTTCCACAATCCTGACTGCCCCAAGATCTCATCATCCACCCGTCATCACTACAATTATTGCTGACCAACACTAGTACCACAACTGTCACCATGACCATCACCCAACATTATTGCCGTCCTCTCCTATCTGCTGGACACCATCACCACAGGGGTGTCATTCTCTATCACCCCCCCCCCCC